>NW_026263458.1:0-57500 GCF_947179515.1 Apodemus sylvaticus
ACAGATCTACTTGACATTTTTGGACATGAAGCAGGAGGGGAGGGAGTTGGGTGCACAGTCAACCTATAATCTCAGGTAGCTGGACAATGTAAAATTCCAAGGCTATCTTGGACATATGTAAGACCCAGCAGCCAGCAAGACAGCTCGAAGGGCAGTGCTTGCTGCAAGGCTGTGCAGCCTTAGTTTGATCCCCAGCTCCCATATGGTGATAGTAAAGAACTGATTGCCAGAAGCTGTTTCTGGCTGTATATGAAATCCATGGTACACACACACACAATATGTATGTAGGAAAAGATCCCAGCAAGAGACCATCAGCATATATAAAACTAACATTTCTACAAAAAGCCAACAAAAATCTTTGAAGGCTTAGAACAATTAAGCTGAAATGTCAGATGTGGCCAGCAGCAAATGTTTGTTGACTGATTTTCTTTCCTTGCTAGTGCTGTATCTTATATCATGTATATAGATTGATTGACCACAGTATAGTTGGCATAGACTCTGAGGATCACATTAGCCAAGCAGTTGAATTCTGGACTGGTTAGTCCTCAGGTGTTTTGTAGTTAGATTAATAATTATTAATAATTATTGCTGTGGTAGGTAAGAGTACAAAATGAATATATCCTTTTTGGAGTGGAGGGTGACATCAAGACTGCACCTCACTGTGAAGCCCTAATTGGCATGGAACTTAGTATATAGAACAAGCAGGTCTCAAACCTAAGTATACAAGGCATTAAGATCATATATACCTAGCATGAAATCAGTACTTCATTGTAAGTTTGTATACTTCTTTATGTATATACAGTTCCTGGAATGTGTAAATATTTGACCTTACTAAACTCATTCTTTTTTCCCTAGAAATATGAATGATGTTTATTGGCATAGTAATGTAATTGTAGAGCGGATTAAACACAATAAACTTAGGACCTTATCAGGCACCATTTATATTTTAAAAGGATTGATAGACCGGGTGTCCATGAAAGAAGCAGGTAAATGGGTATCATTAGTTAAATCTTTCCATAGTCTCTCCTCTTTCCTAAATAAATCCCCGGATTATAAATTGACCCTACCCCTTGTCCTGCCCCTCACAATCACAACTTTTATTACTCTTTCCAGTATATGCTTAGTACTGACTCTTCATTGATATTCAGCTTTGCTCGTCTTATTTCACAAATAAACCAGTTGTCTGTCACAAGGCTTTTCATTTTCTTATTTCTAATATTTGGATTCTTCTTTACCACATGATTCCTTCCCTCCGGTTCCCATAATCTGGCTTTCTATTTCAGTAGAATTTCCCTGACTACCCACTTTTGGAATTGTTGTCTTCTCCTTTTCTCCCATGAATATGTTTAACTACTTTTTCTGTGATAGCAGTCTAGCAAAGAATTTTACTTTCTGGGTTTGCTTTTTCTCTTATACACTAGAAATCTAGTGTGTGATGATGAGGATTTCTATTCCCTAACTGATGGGTTCTCCGTACCCCAGCAGTACTTAGCATATAATAAGTCAGAAGTACATATGTCTTCACTGACAGTGAGTTAGAGAGACCTCTTTAAAAGTCTAGGTTTTTGGATAATTTCATTCTTCTATTTTTTAAATTAAAATAACTTTGTATTTATTTTGCTCACTGTTAAATAGGATTTCCCCATTACCTCACATGGAAATTTATGTTTGGATTCCCCCAAAATTGGAAGGAACACATTGATAATTTTCTAGAACAATTAAGGTAAACTGTCTAATTTTTTAAAAATCAGCTTTATCAAAGTATGAGTTATGATGCTTAAAATGTACTCATTTTAGATACAAAATACAATGTGCTTTTTCTGATGCTTACATGACCAGTGTGGTGTGGTTGTCAGTTTGCTGGGGTTAGTGTTTCTGTTATACTTTTGAAGATTTGTGTGATCTCAGGAGTTTTAGAAATAATAAACCTTTATTAGGATTTCTGTCATGTCGAATAAAAAAGCAGATAAAATTGGAGACACATTTCTAAGGAGAATTTGTCAATTGCCTACCCTTTGGATGGTGTATAGATGTTAAATATTAGACTGAACTTGATACATTTTCTCCTATAGTTTTCATTAGTTTTTGAGTACCGACCAGGTATTTAGCAGACACTGATAGAAAAATCTTATTAATTCTTGTTTTTCAGGAGCTAGTAGGAGATAGCTTTAAACTTGATCTGAGTACAGGTAACTTATAATAGGAATCGGGGACTGTTGCTTCCAGTAAATTACCAGATGTTATTTTTCTGGACATGTTCCTTCTTTTCTCAATCATTTAACTGTCTTTTCAACAGAAAAGCAACTGTAGGTAGTGTAAATTGAATGAACACGGCTGTCTTTCAGTAAACCTTACTTACAAAGTAGACCACTTCCCAATAGTGCTTTTTAATCCTGCCCTCACATTTGCTAGGTAAGTACTTTATTTCAGGAAGTTCGTTGTCTGATAGTTTTCTAAATCAGATTACATAGTTTTGTTGGTTTGCTTTTTAAAAGTATTTGTTTTGAGAAGGGTTTCCAATAACTGGTTAACCTAAGTAGCCCAGTCTGGCCTTGAACTCTATGATTATCCTCTTTGTGGTTGAGATTTCCTTTCCTTTCCTTTCCTTTCCTTTCCTTTCCTTTCCTTTCCTTTCCTTTCCTTTCCTTTCCTTTCCTTTCCTTTCCTTTCCTTTCCTTTCCTTTCCTTTCCTTTCCTTTCCTTTCCTTTCCTTTCCTTTCCTTTCCTTCCTTCCTTTCCTTCCTTCCTTCTTCCTTCCTTCCTTCCTTCTTTCTTTCTTTCTTTCTTTCTTTCTTTCTTTCTTTCTTTCTTTCTTTCTTTCTTTCTTTCTTTCTTTCTTTCTTTCTTTCTTTCTTTCTTTCTTTCTTTCTTCTTTCCTTCCTTCCTTCCTTCCTTCCTTCCTTCCTTCCTTCCTTCCTTCCTTCCTTCCTTCTTTCTTTCTTTCCTTCTTTCCTTCTTTCCTTCTTTCCTTCTTTCCTTCTTTCCTTCTTTCTTTCTTAAGAACCAATATTGGAGAAAACAATAATACAATTGTTATAGGGCTGGAGAAAAGAACAAGACTGGACAGAAAACTGCAAGATTCCAAGATAAACAGAAATCAATAAAAAATCATGCAGAAGATATACAAACAGATGTCCTCCAAAAGGCCAACATCACTTACGACCTTACTGATGATAGCTTGGGTATGTATGTTACTGCAGGGGTAGTCTCACATAAACTTAACACTGTTTATAGTCTGTGATGTGTGGTGTGGTGCTCTCGGACTATCTAGGACCTTAAAATTCCTTCTTTTTTATTCTAAGGTGACTGCATTGCAGACAGCTGCCCATTGTTCTTATTTCATGGAGTAAATCTTTAATCACAATCACAAACCCCTGATAAATATATTACAGAAAGATTATATTTAGACTATTAGCAATCTTGTAGTAGAGACAAGTATCTATATTTGCTTCTATTTAGGACCTTGCAGATATACTTGAGTGGCAATAGCTATAAAGGTCAGTAGGACTGTTCTATGTCAGCTCTTTTTAACATAATCTACATCTCACGCTACCCCACTTTCACAATTAATGTATGAAGATGATAAAAGTTACTGAAATCCTTTGTGTACATTTCTTGGAATTTTACCTTGATTGTAACTAAGCTGTGTGCAAATTTGTAAAATTTCTGAGAATTGCACATTGTTTTTGTTAAAGCTATGGCACCATGTTAGATGTAAATATACTACATCTCTCTTTAATGGTGTTATGTCATTTAAACTGCCTTTCTCCTTGAAATTTATATATATCTTTTTGATCAATGAAGGCAATAATTTAAAAGTGTAAATGATTGCAGAAATTTCACTTACCATAGCTTTAGTTCTTTCTCATTCCTTCTTTTTTATAAGAGTCATCAATTTTTCTTAAGTTTGGCCAGTTGCTTATAATCATTTCTAGAATATTTTGAATTTTCTAGAATCCTGGGGCTATTATTACTTGTTATTACCTCCACCCTACTGCCTTTTTTATTTCTAAATGAAAAATAACCCTGGGTAGCTCTTTTAGAAAGGTGATCTGACTTGTAACTATGATTATTGAAAATGTAGAAAACATGTGGCAAGTAGGATGGAATACAGCTTTAAAAGATTTAAAAGTTTGGGAAGCTAACTATGCATACCAAACCATTTTAAAGCATTGTTTATGAACCTTCCTTCATGTTAAAATTTAGGGATGAATAAGTCTTGGCATCTCCCTTTAGTAAGTGTTGTTTAAGGGTACATACCATATTATAATTGTATCTAAGATGATACACTATATAACTTTTGTCTTTTACTTTTAGATATTAATTATTTTTTGAAGTTCTTGGCATTACATTATCACAAATTTTGATCAGTGATGCTTTAGTGATTATTTTTGTCATCATAAGTATATTATTATACTTTCTATGAAAATAACAAAACCCCTGCTAGAAAGATGGCTCAGTGGCTAAGAGCATGGACTGCAATTGCTGAGAACCTGCTTTTGTTCAGTTCCTAGCACCCTTATTAAGTAGCTCACAGATGCCTGAGTCTCCAGCACCACCCTTTTCTGGCCTCTGAAGGCATTACATGTGCACAAATACACACACACACACACACACACATACACACACACACACACACAAATACAAATAAAAGTTAAAGGAAAAAACAACCTTTAGCTATGCCTAACATTAATCAGTAAGGTTATACAAATAACCTTATAAAATGCCAACCCATGATTCTTTAAAATAGCATGATTGTGTTTTAATTATCTAAAACAATGTTTCATATTTAGTGGTATAACCATTATATCATAGTATTGCAGTTTAAAACTATCTCTGCTATGATATCAGATATTAGGAAGAATTTATTGGAATATCAGCTTCCTATATTATACAGTGATCTCCTGGATTAGGGCCATCCATATTGTGTCTTACAGTTCCTTTAGAAGAGTAATAAAATACCTTTAAGGCCAAGTATTCTGGCACATACTTGTAGTTCTAGCACTTAGGAGAATGAAGCAGGAATTACAATTTGGATTTTAAGGTCAGCCTGGTCCGTAGAATAAAACCCAATCTCAAAAAGCAATAGTAACAACTCAAAGTCCTTATACTTTCTATGAATTTTTTTAAACCAATTTTTTTTAAATTTGTGTTTGTGCATGTATGATGTCTGTGAGTGTGGGTACCCATTAACCACAGTGGTCCTATGGAAGAAAAAGTGAAAGTTCATCACAAATAATGTAAAACATGATTTTGCTGGAAATAGTGTGGATTCAGATATACATTGAATTATAAATTAGCTGAAACATAATTTCATATACATAATAATCTAAGAGAAATTATCACTAGCTTTCTATTAAGTTGATGTGCAGTTAGGTTGTATAGGATGTGTGAATTCATAAATTATACTCTACTATTCTGTTTTTAGATATAACAAGAGGTTCCATGTAGGTATAAACAATATGATTTTGTTTTTTTGGATAATAAAAGTCATTTGAACTAAACCATACTTTGGGAGAGTAGCCTGTTGTACAAAAGTTATTTTATTATAATCAAATTACAATGAATATATGTGACATTCGTTAGACAGATTGTTTTTCTCGTAGTTCTTTAATGTGGAAAAGCCATGTATCTTTTCGCCCACCTTCTATTTTCCTCTTCTCCCTACCCCTCATTTCAAATTGTTTTTTATTCCTTTCTTTCTATGTCCCCCACCCCCCGTTTCTCTTCCTGAGATGGTCTCTATATTGTCAATACTCTTATCTTCTTTAGTGTCCAGGATGATGAGAATTCAGGCGTGGACCATCATACTCTGAGAAACAGCTTATCTTTTATGTAATTATTTAATGTTCCATCTTTGAATTCACAGAAATGAAGAAAAATCAGAACAGTGGGTTGCCAGGAGCTGCAGGAATAAACACCAGATATAAAAACAGTTGTCGAAAGAAACCACAGGTAAGGCTCCTACAAAAACCAAGTAAGTTATCCTACTTGTCGTAGGGTTTTCATTACTGTGAAGAGACACTGTGACCATGACAACTCATAAGTAAAAACATTTAAGTGTGTCTAGCTTACAGTATCAGGTTCAGTCCATTATCATGGTAGAAAGCATGGAATCATTTAGACAAACTTGGTGATGGAGAAGCCAAGACTTCTACATCTTTGTCTGAAGATAGTCAGGATACTGTCTTGTGCAGGCAGCAAGGTCAGGACTCTGTTTCACACTGGGTAGAACTTGAGAATAGAGCTCTCAAAAGTCACGCCCATAGTGACAACACTTCCTCCAACAAGGCCATACCTTCTAATAGTGCCATTTCCCATGGTACAAGCATATCCAAACTACCACATTCCATTTTCTGGCCTCTGTAGACTTGTTCAAACACATGAGTCTGTGGGGGGTGAGGAGGTTTATACCTAGCCATTGCATAATGCAAAATACATTTAAGCCAGATTCAAAAGTCTCAGTAATGTTTAAAATTCTAAAGTTCAAAATCTTATCTGAGATTCATGCAACCTCTTAACTGTAACCCTCTATAAAATCAAAATCAGAAAGCATATCACCTACTTCCAACATCGCAGGATATATACTACCATTCCAAAACATCATAGTGAGGAAATACTTGACCATAGCCAGACCAAAAATCAGTTGGGCAAATTCTTATCACTGCATCTCCATTTCTGATATCCAACTCGAGTCAGTTTTGTTGATTGCAGCACAATTCTTTCTCTTGGGCTAGTTCCACTCCCTATAATCAGATTTCCTAAGCAGGTATTCCATGGCTTTGGCATCTCTAACATCTTGGGGTCTCCAAGGAAACTTCAACTTACAGCTTCCTGTTCCAGTGTCTGAGATCCACACATGATCTTCCTCCAAAGGCTTGGTTCGCTCCTCCAGCTCTCCTCTCTGTAGCACTCAAGGTTCTGGTTGACTCTACTCCACTGCTGCTGCTGTTCTTGGTGGTCATCCTGTGGTACCAGCTTTTCCAGGTCACTGATTCTTCCATGGCAACTAGGGTTCACCACAGGCTCTCTTCATGGTGCCAATCCTCAACTTCTTTGCACGACTCCTTCCGTCCTGGGCCTTCAACTGCAGCTGAGATTACACTTTCAGCAGTGGCCTTTCCCATTCTCTCCTAGTGCCAAAACTTACTTGATTTCCATAACCTTTTCATGCCTTCAAAACCACTTCACCTGAGTGATTCTTAGCGTGTTACATTAAATGTTAGGAATTAACTCCAAAGTTTTTAATATGAGTTAGCCAGCCCCTGTCTCCCCACCCACTAGTAATCAAGACAAAGTCCTAAGGATTTGTTTAAACAGCTTTAGCACAATAACTGGGCAAATTACGCTTAATCTATTTTTCTACATGCTTAACTATTTACTTCCCAGATGGAGCTCTCCAAATCTTTGCTATTTGAGCCTCACCTGTGGGTTATTTCTGCTCCATCAGTGTGTCCTCAGTGGACATATCACCCAGCCATGTTCTTCTGGTCCACCACTTCTAGTAGAGAACTATTCTCCTGTCTTCTTTCTCCTTGCTCTTCTTTCCTCATGGTCCCTATGAGTGAACCCCAGCTTAGCGTGATAACCCAAACTTTTGTCTACCTCTATTCTTCCCATTTATTTAGCCAGTCAGCTACTTTTATTTAACCAGTCAGAGAATAAGGTTTACATAACATCATTTGTTGTGTGTGAGAATATGCTTGTCAGGGGCACCCAGATCTTGGGGTTCAGAATTAAGCATTTGAATACATAGCAACAGAACAACCCCCAACATTTTCCCCTTTTTGTCTACCTAAAAAGGCTCTTTTTTGTTTTGTTTTGTTTTTTTGTTTTTTTGGATTTGGTTTTTTCAAGACAGGGTTTCTCTGTATAGCCCTGGCTGTCCTGGAACTCACTCTGTAGACCAGACTGGCCCTGAACTCAGAAATCCGCTTGCCTCTGCCTCCCAGATTGCTGGGATTACAAGCACGCGCCACCACCACTCGGCTCTTTGTCTTATAATAACATACCATAGAACTAATATGAAACAATTATGAAAAATTAGGTAACAGTTTAATTTATAAAGTCCAGTGCAACTATCTTTATTTGGCAACATTTTATAGTCTTATGAGGGTGAGTTTACAGTTCTGTACCTAAATCTTTTTATTAATCACAACTTGCATTGCCAACATAAAACATCTTTTTAAAATCCTCATAAACTTAAGTTTAGTTGTGAGTGTGTAAGTGTCTAGTCTTCAACCCTATCAGAGACATGAGAAGGCATAAATATTACCTGAGTATATATGAAGTGCAGAGCAAGCAGGTTCCAAAATTATAGAAATGACAGAGGAGTTGGTTGCCTGGACAATCCTGCAGAATTGTCTCTGAAATGCTAAAATATCCATCTTTAGCCTTCTGGCCTAGAATATCTGACAGAAGCCTTTTCTGTGGAACAGGAATTACGAAGGTCTAGACTGCCATATGCTTGCAAAGCTTGGCAGTTTACTTCCCTGCATTCATATTTGTCCATTTGGGGCAGCATTTTGTCTGTTTAAGAAGGGGCGTTTGCCCAGTGCCTGCTTGCCACATTTGAAATCAGCTCTGTAGGGGGTTTTCTGATGCTCATTATGTTTTTTTTTTGAAGTAGATTTGGGGTGCTGTAAGGAAGTGACATATCTCATAGTCAAAATTTTCTTAAAATAATAAAAATCCTTAAATTGCATATTCTGTAAGTCTCTGTGTTTGCTTGTTTGTTTTTTAGGAGACCATCTATCCATAGCGTATCTGAATAGGCAAACTTTGTTAATAGTTGTTTGCTATCTGTTCAATTTGGAAATAATTTTGTGATAAACTAGACTAGTGTATAATGCGACTATGAGTTTGATTGTCTGACTATTGAATTATTTCCTTTTTTTTTTCCTTTGTGTTTTTTTGTGTTTTTTTTTTTTTTTTTGGTTTTTTTGTTTTGTTTTGTTTTATTCAAGGCAAGGTTTCTCTGTATAGCTCTGGCTGTCCTGTCACTCACTCTGTAGACCAGGCTGGCCTCGAACTCAGAAATCTGACTGCCTCTGCCTCCTAAGTGCTGGGATTAAAGGCATGCGCCACCACGCCACGTCTGACTATTGAATTTCTTAATTATCCTAAACAGTTTGTAGTAGCAGCTTTAAAGGGACTAGAACTTAACATTATTAAGAATCATCTAGGTGGCTGGAGAGATGGCTCAGCAGCTAAGGGCACTGACTGAACTTTCAGAGGTCCTGAGTTCACTCAATTCCCAGCAACCATGTGGTGGCTCATGATGTGTCTGAAGACAGCTGCAGTGTACTCACATTCCAAAAAAAATATTTTTGCATCAGTGTACAAAGATATATAACAATGTAACAAAAATAAAACCTTAATGTGTATCAATATAAAAAGATCTATACCAATGTAAGATGATTTGCTATAATTTTGTATTTTTGATTTAAGATTAGATTTAATAATCCCTTTTCCCTTTTATTCCTATAATATTCTTATATTGGCCATTTTTCTTTTCAACCCCTCTTCCCCTACATGAGAAAAATAAGGATAGAGAAAAGAAAACAAGGAGTCTAACCTCCTATACCTCTTTTCTTGCTCATCAAGACCATTTAATACCTTGTAATCAACCCCTTTATAATGACAAGCATCCATCACCCAATAAAACAATTAAAACCTACCTATTCTGCCTTAAGGTAATGAGATGTTGCTTTCTTAAAATTGCTTCTTGATTCTTTGAGGCAAACTATTTTTGGGGAGGTGGTAGGAGGATTAGGAAAATTGTTAGTCTTAAGAAAGTTAGCTTTAGCATTTGTTTTCCAGTCTCTGCAAGTTCAGGCTTAAGTGAAGTCCTGATTGCGTCAATCTCTAAACAGGACAAATTGAGTTAGCTGTTTTAAAATTGTCTTGGAAGCAATTCTTATGAGGAAACAGCATTGAAGCAGTCAGAGGTAGGATCAGGCAGGATGCTGGAACAATATGTTTCAGTGTTTTAGTACCTCCTAAAGTGAAGCTTCTCAGTGCAGCTTTTCTGGTTGTTTTCTGTGAATGTTCCCACAAGTAATATACAGTTCTGCATTAACATATGTATAGAGTGTACAAGGTACACAGATTAGTTAAGAAAGATCCTTTGCTCTTTGAGCAGGTGAAAGATATCTACCTTCTTATAGGTTACTGGGAAGGTAACTTGCAAGTTAACATTGTTGTAAGTAACATATAAGCTAACTTATAAATAACTGAAGTGTAAAATAAATTTTCATCTATGCCATTCAAAAGAATGATATGCTAAGTCCTGAAGACTTTATAGTTTTAATATAGCTACTCATGTCAGTTTCAGAGCTGTTCCCATATAGAGGGATCAGCAAATGCATTACCTGTTTTGGTCTTTTTGATTTTTCTTCTTCCTGTCTATAGTCAAGATCTTCAAATGGTCTCCCTCTGTCACATCTGATTATTACCAATTGTAATCCATAATTTACCTCTTTTCTTGTGGAAACATATATAAAACCTCTCCCACAATGTAATGTACTTCCTGTTTTCCATTCTGAATTTAGAACATCTTTAATGCAGTGTCTCTCAGCAGCTATAGTGTTTTTGTTTGTTAGCATTCAAAAATTTTAAATTTAATAAAGCGCTATATAGTTTATATCTAGGAAGGGGTCTTTGTTATCCCTTTCTGTTTGTTTGTTTTGTCTTTTTAAGTATGATTAGATTTCTCTACACTTGTTTGTCCTGTAGGATTGTGTGGTATACTTGTAATATGCTTTAGATTATAATAAGTATAAAATGCTTCATTTTTCTAGAGACATATGCTTGAGCATTGTCTTAATTTATACAGGTATTCCAGTAATGGGCCATAACTTCTAATGTGTAACTACAGAATTAGCCTTTTGGGGAGTTAAAGCAGTAGCCCATTTTGATCCCAAATATGTCTATAGTGTGGCGCACGTATATCATTTTCCAAACTGTGCAAAATGAACACATTTATTTGCCAAATTTCATTTCTCTGTGTACCTTTAGGATTACTTTGTACAGGTAACATAGTTTGGTCATATTCCTTGACTTGTTGTCAAATAATTGAAAACTCTTTCTTTAATCCTTCACTTTTAACATGGTGTTTCTGAAATGATATTATGAAGCATCTAGCACATTTCCTATTAATAGCTGATCAATTTGATCATTAACTTGTGCCAGAGGGCCTGGCAGACCAGTATGGGATCTGATCATGTTTTTTATACAATGGATGATTTCTATTTCTCATCACTTTTTGTTGAATAAGCAGTGAAGTTAATTTGGAATCATTCTGAATAAGTTCAGCAGTTTCTATATGCAAAACAACTATTTCAGTATATTGAGAGTCAGTTATTATATTATGAGATTCTTAAAATTCTCATAATATAATCATAAGAGTTTCATATAATTCTATTTTTTTAATTGAATCATAAGGACTGCCAACTACCTTACTCATTTTCTGACTTATATCCTGGCTTCCCAACGTATTTGCATCAGTATAAAATGTAATAAATATAGAAATTGGTGTCACTTTTGTGATATAAGAGGGAATCCTATTAGTTCTTTTTATAATCTGAAGTCCCACGTTTTTTGTATATTTGTTCTTAATTTCTCCCCCAAAAAATTATATATATAATTTTATTTTATTTTATTTGGTTTTTTGAGACAGGGTTTCTCTGTGTATGCCTGGCTGTCCTGGAACTTAATCTGTAGACCAGGCTGGCCTCAAACTCAGAAATCCACCTGTCTCTACCTCCCAAGTGCTGGGATTAAAGGCATGTGCCACCACTGCCCAGCCAATCTCATCATTCTTAAAAACCAAAATCTTAGCTGTATCTATTCCTGCTAATTGACAAAATCTAATTTTTTCCTTTTAGGATTAATTCAGAGACTTCATCTATATAGATTTTTAATTTTTTACTCTGATTTTATGCTACAAATATGTATTATAAGATATAATCTTCGCAGGGCAGTGGTAGTGGTAGACACCTTTAATCCCAGCACTTGGGAGGCAGAGATAGGCAGATTACTGAGTTCGAGGCCAGCCTGGTCTACAGAGTGAGTTCCAGGACAGCCAGGGCTACACAGAGAAACTATGTCTTGAGAAACAAAAATAAATAAATAAGTAAAAAGCTATGATGTTCACTCACCATAAGAATTCCTATGGGAAAATGAGAAGAAGCCCATGTGGGATAAGAATTTTTGTGGGAGAAAATACAGATCACTTTTGGATCAATATGATCAAAATGGACATTTTGTAGTTTCTTTTCTACCAGAGCAAATTCTTTTTTGGTTTCAGCTCAAAATCATCTTGGACTGTTTAATTCTTTTATCACCTTGTAAGGTTTGAAATAAAATACTCAGCTGTTGAATAATCCAACCAACTTTAGCCAGTAGCCAGCTAATATCTCCGAGCAATTTTTGAAAATCAATTGGAGTTGGTAATTGGGGACTGGAGAGATGGCTCAAAGGTTAAGAACCCTGACTGCTCTTCCAGAGGTCCTGAGTTCAATTCCTAGCAACCACATGGTGGCTCACAACCATCTGTAATGGGAATTTAAGCCCACTGCTTGGTGTCTGAAGACAGGACAGTGTACTCACATACATAATATAAATAAATCTTTTTTTTAAAAAAGAGAGTTCTTAATTGGTCTCTCTTGATTTATACCTTATCTAGTTAGGTTTCCTGAAGGCTTTTCTTATATCCTAGATAATTAATAGAATCTCCTCTTTGTAGTTTTTTCCAACACAAATTTGTAATCCCCAATAAGGTAAAATTTTCTTTGCTTTAGTAACTATTCTTTGTAAGGTATGTCCATTTGAATCATCCAGCAAAATATCATTGACATAATGGTAAATTATGGTTTGAGAAAATTGTTTACAAATTATTTCCAATGGTTATATAAAATATTGGCATAAGGTAGAATCCTTCAACATTCCTTGTGGCAAGATCCGTGGGTTTTTTCTTTTAGTTTTTGTTTTTGTTTTGTACCTTTTGTTTGCTATTGGTGAACTTCTTGTTTTTTTGTTTTGTTTTGTTTTTTTTGGGGGGGGGGCTTTTGCTAATTGTGGTCACTGTGAAAGCAAATCTTTATCTTGTTCTTATAAAGTAATTGTGAAAGAGCCATCTTTTAAGTCAATTATTATGGCCTTTCCATAGGTGACAAGGAAGCTAATGAGATCCAAGGTTGTAAAGAACCTGTTGGCTGAACAATTTTCTTAATTGCTCCCAGATTGTCAACATCCTCTACTTGCCAGATTTCTTTTTAATGCCAAATATAGGAGAATTCCAACTGCTCTTACACTAGATGGCAGTTCAAGTCCTTTGTCGTAGATTTTTGCTCAGTCTAAAGAGGTTGCTCAGTTTCCCACCTAGGTGTTAGGCTGTTGGTTTTTTATCAGCAGTGGCTCCCCCAACTAAAGTTCAAGAGTCAGCCTGTTTTGTATTGTCTTAATGGACAGCCTATAATGTCTGTAATTGTCTTTGATTACATTTTTTAATTTTATCAGGATCATCACCCATAACGAACATTTATGGTTAGTTCTTGAAGTTGTTGTAAAGCTAATCTGTGTTTTTCGTTGCTGTAACAGATATTTTCCCGATAAGTTTATGGCTATATCAGCCATGTATGGCCTTAATTTTCCTATTTGGCCTTCTAAGCTATACATTCAAGCCATCTGATACATCGATTTACTAAGGATAAAGTTCAAACCGCTTAAAATTGGATTTTTATGTTTTGAAGAACCAAATTTGGGGATCAAGCTTTTAGAAAGATTATAATTATATTAGCTCCATTGTCTACTGTTCCTTTAATTTAAATATTACTTATAAATTACTTTTGGCCTCTGATCATCTATTGAGGTTTGTGAAAATATTCATTTATTGGCCCCTTCTGTGGTTTTTTTCACTGATAAGAGGTGTTCTAACCTAATTTAATTGTTTTATGTTTATGCTGTTTGGTATTGTGGCCTATGAGAGGGCCCCCTGGACATGTTTTGATAAGGGGTTACCCCATTTATCTATTATTCCAATGTTGGCCTTTGCCACATCTTTTGCATATACTAGAAGGCATTGGCTATTTTTTTGAAATTAGTTTGGTTTTCTTTGTAATTTCTTTTGAAATGACTTTGCTCACCACAGTGAAGACATTTGTGAGTTTGGGTTTTCTGAAAATCTTCAGGAATGTCTTCTCCTACCAAGGTCATCTCAGGTGAATGAGACCTAATAACTGTATTTCTAATCCATTCATCAGTAGATGCTGACCGTGCCCTTAAACGTTGGATCATCATTTTGCATTCAACATTGGCATTTTTAAGAACTAAATGTTTAATCAGTGCCTTCTTTATTAGTGGATCTGATATCTTCCAGTCTGTTGTTGAAGTCAGTCTTTGTAAAAAGTCAGTGAATGTTGCTTTTGTACCTTGTTTGACTTGAGTAAATGTTTCAAAGTCTTTTCCCCGTTTCTTTAATTTTTGTCCCAGGCATTTAAGGGTGCCATACAATATAATGCCAAGGTTTCTTTGTCGTATATGTCTTGTGTCTCTACCTCAGCATATTGACCTTTGCCAGCATAGTGGTCTCTAGAAATGCTAATAACTCTGGTTCTGTTTCTCTGTGCTATTTCCCCACCCTCTGAAAGCCATTGTTACTGTGCTCTAGGTTCTAATATTGTTCTTGTCTTATCTTTCCAGTCTCGGGAGATTATTTTATTACCAGTCTGGCTGCCAACACAATGTCTATCTGTGGAACTCAACTTCTTTTTGCTCTTAGAAAACATTTCCCATAAGATGTCAGCTCAGTAATGCTCCCCTCTTCTTAATCACAGTTTCTTAGCTCTAGCTAACCAGTATCAATTGTCCCAGTAACCTCATTTATGCTCGACTCTAAAGCCAGAGCCACATAGCCCCAGCTGCTGAATCTCACTGCTTTCTGGGGCCAGAACATGGCCTTCTTGTTTCATTTCATCGTCCCCACCTTTTTGTTTTCCAACTCCTTCCCTTCCTAAGCATTGCTGTCCTGGAACTGCTCTGTAGACTGACGTTGAACTTAGAACTGCATGGCTCTGTCTCCTGAGTTCTGGAGTAAATATCTTGTGATATTTTGTTGAAGAGTGTGGTTGCTTTTTAACCCCTGTCTGAAGAGACTGTCTGAGGCTAAGGTAAGGAGATTTACATTTAATTGCATTGACCAAGGAAGTCTCAAAAAGCTTTTCTTTACCTGAAACTTCTTGTGTACCAGGGTGGTCTTGAACTCAAAGATCTGCTTGCTTCTGTCTCTTGTAATTCAAGGCGTGTATGATCATGCCTGAACGTTTCTTAGCCATCATAATCCATCTTTTGTCAGTTTGACACAATCATATCTCCTTAAGTTCTAATGAAGATAATAACATAATTATAGTCACACCTAACATGATATAACTATTCCTTGTTCAACACCCAGCAAATGAACAATAAGCTTAACTGTGTGAGATTTTTGCCCTGAGGTTACCAATTCCCTTACTTCCATTAAATATCATTGAATATAGGATTTAGTTCCATTCTACTTCCTGATGATCCTTTACATTTTGAGTTTTCCTTTCTAAGCTTGATCAAAACACTCATAAGAGTAAACTACAGGACAAAGTCTAAACTAGGTCTTTTTGAGACTTCTTTTCTCAATGCAATTAAATCTAAATTTCTTTACCTTAGCCTCAGACAGGGGTAAAAAGCAGCCACACTCTTCACCAAAATATCACAAGATCCATCTCTAGGCAACATTTCTAAAATTATTATCCTCTGGAGTCTCTTGAGACAGGTTACCACTGAGACTTCAAATCACTCTTTAGCACCACTGTGTAACAGAACCCAATTAACACTACTCAAGTGATCCTAGTGTTGGTGGCTCTTTCTTGCTTTATATTTCCAAATGAGAGAGAGATGCACGCTAATATCTTAGAGAGGCCTTTATATTTTGATATTCCTAAAACAGTTCAATGGCTGGGCCACTTCATGATCTCCACGTGACTAACCTACCCTCCTCTGATATTTTCAAGTTATTACTTGGTAAAATCTATATTCTGTCTTTGCTGCCCTAGACCCAGACATGCAGCCCTCGCGACCATGATCACCCCAAGGTGAATATGCTCTCTGATCCACACCTTTCAGGCATGGTGTCTCTACATGTTCCCCAGCATGGTAGCTCCTCACTCATTCTTCAGTTTCTTATTATTCCTTCAGTTTCTTATGTGCAGATGGGTGGAATCTTGTGCGATTTGGGGGCCAGATTAACATAATAGCTGCATTAGACCAAATCTATAATGCCACTGTCTTGTGTGTTCCTACTAATATGACCCATTAATCCCCACTTAAAGCCTTGCACTGCTTTCAGAATCCAATGTTTCAAAAATCCACATTTCTCAAACAAAAACATGGTCAGGCCTATCACAGCAATACCCAACTCCTGGTACCAACTTCTGTCTTAGGCATTTATTGCTGTAAAAAGACATCATGACCAAGCAACTACTATAAATGAAAACATTTCATTGGAGCTGGCTTACAGTTTCAGAGGTTCAATCCATTATAATCATGGTAGGAAGCATGACATTGTGCAGGCAGCCTTGGTGATAGAGGAGGCAAGAGTTTCACGTCTTGATCCAAGGCAGCCAGAATACTGTCTTCTGCAACCAGCCAAAGGGAGCTCTCTTTTGCACTGAGCAGAACTTGAACATTGAGACCTCAAATCCCAACCCCACAGGACAACAATTCCACACCTCCTAATAGTGACACTTCCCATGGGTCAAGCATATTTAATCCACCACACTATTCAGGTGGAGTAGTCAGATGGATAATGTACTGATGTTTAGGAATGTAATATGGTACCTGAAAAGTTTCAGGACTGCATCAAAGGATACAAGTTCTTTCTGATGAGTGTAATTTAGAATTGTTGAAAGTGCTGTTGAAGTTAAGTAGATGTTTGTTATAGGGATTATATGTCTAATAAATGATAAGGAACAAAAATATAGGGATAAGAATGCACTTCTGTTATTTTTGCTTAGTATTTTGTTTTCTGAATATTTGCTGTATATGAGAGATATACAGTACTCCTAAAATTTTAAGGTATGTAATTTGCATAAATGTCCATAGGATAAAATTTTAATAATTTTTATGCGATTAAAATATCTAGATGAACTGTTAAAGTTGCCTGTAGTCAAATAGCTACAGTACACATCTATACACAGTAGGAACATTTTTGTGTAAGTCTTTTCTTCTTGAGAGCCTTTTAACTGCATTTTGGAAAAAATATCTGTTAAATATAACTTTAAATCTTATAGGTTTATTGTTTTTTTTTAGATTTACATTCATTCATTCAATCATTCAGTGGGCAGAGCAAATGTGTGTTACCTGAAACATGTGGCAGGCAAAAATCAACTTACACAAGTCAGTTTCATTGTCCATTACATGAGTTCTGAGGATCTTTTCTTGCTGAGCCATCTGTACCTGTAGCCATCTCTCCATCCCATAGAGATTTTTTATTATGCTTGCCAACGTAAGTAAATGAATGAAAATATACAGGCAACAATAAAAAAACAGTATAGTAAAGCTATGTAGAGTAAAGCCTTAAGGTATATAAAGGCATTTGAAAAACTACAAGTATGGACTAGAAAGATGGCTTAGTGATTAAGAGTGCTTCTCTTTCTAGAAGACCTTAGTTCAGTTTCCAAAACCTACATTAGTTAGCTCACAGTAGTCTAACTTCAGTTCCAGAGGATTTGACACCCTGTTCTGGCCTCCGTTGTACACTCTTAGATACATAGCAGATACTCAGATACATAGACTACACGTATTTTAAAAACGAAATACTCTTTAAAAAGTAAAACTGCAAGCTGGGCGGTGGTGGCGCACACCTTTAATCCCAGCACTTGCAAGGCAAAGGCAGGCAGATTTCTGAGTGTGAGGCCAGCCTTGTCTACAGAGTGAGTTCCAGGACAGCCAGGACTATACAGAGAAACCCTGTCTCGGAAAAACCAAAAAAAAAAAAAAAAAAGAAGAAGGTAAAACTGCAAATAATAAATGACTTGTAGGATCATGCAGCCTTATGTAGTATTTGTAAAGTTAAAGTTCCAACAGGGTTTTCTGAATGCTCTTTGATTTTTTTTTTATACTTGATTAATGCCATGTAATTGCCCAAGATAATGTCTGGATTGGGTTGTTAAAAGTATATTGTTTGTTTTGAAGGAATTCATTGGAAAGAAAAATTGGAGAAAATTTCCTTCAAAAAGATTTGAAAATTGCAAAAAGATCAATGAAAAGAAAATTCAAAGTCAGAAGCAAGGTAATATCTTTAATGATTATGTAATGAATAGGATAATAACAGCTTAAAATAGTTTTTTAATATAATAAGCTTTTTAAGTTTCTAGATTTATAATAGAAAATATGTTTATGATTTAAAGTAGTTATTTATACATAGAATGATTATTTAATGAAATAACCTGTTATTTTAAGTATATTATTTCCAGGTTTGGCTTTAATGTGATTCATAAGTAACTTTGTTTCATGAAGTTTTATTTTATTTCATATGTGCTCATATTAATATTTCATTTTTTGAAATTAATGCCATAATTAAGGCTTGATAAGTATTGAATTTCAGAGTAATTAAAGTCTTGTGTACCAAAATTTCAAGTGCTTTTTGTCTAAATACTAACAAGTTCAAGATTTCATGTCATGATCAATCCATGGGCCTAGTGCTATTTTTTATTAAAACTGAAAAGGAAAATTAAGAGCAGTCATCAAAATTCATAAAAGTGGAAGGAATATTGGAAATTCTATGATTTAATGTACCTAATGGAGGCTGAATTAATATTATTAAATAAAGTGAAATGACAAAATTCATTCTCATTAGAAATATTTTTTCAAAATGAGAATCTTCAATTTTTTTAAAATGTCTAACTGAATGCTTAATTTGATTTATGTAAGGAATTACAAGAAAATTTTTGTAAATGTATGATTTCCATGAAAAATACTGTGGAGATATATTTTGGGTTTTTTTTTTTCTTTAGAATAGTTGTGCTAATAAAATAAATTATTGACAAATTATAATTTTGAAGTTTTCCTATCATTATTAACTGTTATCCTTTCAATTTTTGGTTTATCTTTATAGCATGATATGTGTACATAATTGCAGTATTTTATCCTTATGGTGTGGCAATTTGCAATTCATAAATGTGTCTTAGTTACTACTCTTTGCAGTGAAGAAACACCATGATGAAGGCAACTTATTGAAGGAAGCATGTGGCTTTCTTACAATCTGTGGCTAACATGACAGTAGGTAGGGATGGTGCTGGTGCAATAGTGGATAGTTCCTGTGTGACCTGAAAGTGTGAGAGCTAACTGGTAATGCCATGGGTTTTTATAATCTCAAAGCCTGCTCCTCAGTGTCACACTTCCTACAATACAGTTAACCTCCTAATCCTTCTCAAACAGTTCTACTAACTTGGGAGCAAAGATTCAAATATGTGAGCCTATGGTGACCATTCTGGTTCAAACAACTTCAATAATAAATAGGAGTTAATCTAGTTAGAGTTTCAGGTAGATTTGCCTCTGGATTCTCCATTTTTTAGATCAGATTGCTGATCTCATTTGCTTTCTTTACCTATGTATAAGGTGATCAAGTTCTGTAGCGTTAATTATTTCCCATGATAATTCTTTGAGATTGGGAAAGATTTTAAAGATGTACTGCTTTGGCTACATTGAGGATGAAAGTAGACCTGTATGGATCGAGTTCACATTTTCCTAATTACATCCTTAATGCACACAACTTAATTTTTAAAACATTTGTTTAATATCTACTACTTCTTGAGTGTCTTCACTAACATCAGGGAAAAATTATGAAAATTAAGATTTTCTTAGTCTAACTAAAAGATTAAGACTGACATACAGCTAAAATGTAGGTTACCAAAATGGCATTTTAAAAAGTATTGTGGGAACTTATGGGAGAATGGGAGAATTTGGAGATACAGTGGGATGAAGACTAAGTTCTGAGCAAGCAATTGAGGGTCTTGCAAATAAGTAAAGGACAATTTTAAGGGAGGGTAAACAGTGAAACTTCAGACCCAAGCAGCTTGAGAAATACGAGGTCTAATACCCATAGAGTATAGTTCTAATTTGAGGTCAGTGAAAGACTTTAACTATTTCAGGCCACATAGAAAAGGAACATGTATGCCAGCCACCTGCAGAGTCATTGACAGAATTGTATACGTAAGGACATGCTTACTTTTGAAGTGACCATGATCTATGTAGACCAATGCTTTTTTTTTTTATGTATAACCTCTCCTGAAAAACTGTCTTATTTTGTAAGAGTATTTACTCTAATACTTATGAGATTTTGTTTCTGATTTCCAATAAAATAAAGAGAGAACTGAAGTATTAAATGTACCCATTGATTCCTTGAACTCACTGGAACAGTCTACCTCCCACAAAGAAAGAAGATATCTGCCTGTCAGTCAGAAGAAAACTATTGTTTTAGCAACACCACTTAGAACCACAAGGTCAATAAAGCAAAGATGTATGGAGCACCATCTCTATATTAAAGGAGTAAGAGATTTTTCCAAAACGAAGCATCAAGAAGAAAGTGAATCAGAGATACATAGAACTCCAAGTCCTACCAGTAAGTCCTTAGAGACCTTTGAACATAGAGTGGATTGTGAAGACAATACCAAGGAGGACTGCAATGACTGTGACATAATGACTGTCAAACATATTCAGATCCCTTGCATGCAAAGTAAACAAATGCTCGCCAATGATTTTAAGAAAAAGAACAAGTTGCCCTCGAAACTGCAGAAAACTGAAAATCAAATAGGTGTATCACAGTATAGCCAGTCCTC
The DNA here is from genome assembly GCF_947179515.1 of Apodemus sylvaticus. Classification (NCBI taxonomy): domain Eukaryota; kingdom Metazoa; phylum Chordata; class Mammalia; order Rodentia; family Muridae; genus Apodemus; species Apodemus sylvaticus. Next base: position 20,871 of record NW_026263458.1, read on the forward strand.
AAGTGAAGAGAACGGAGTAGAAATTGAAAGTAAAACCAGAGCAAGAAATACAAAGGAAAGGCTGAATCAGGAGAGAAAAACCATCAGAAAAGATATCCTCCTTATTTCAGAATCTAAAGGTGAGAGTGATTCTTATATCACACCAAAGAGACCTAGATCTGTTGCTAAAGGATCACATTACAAAGCTGGTGGTAGCATGGACTTTCTAATTGAAGCTAAGGAATCTGCTACAGCTAAGAGGCAACAGTTAGACCATCTACCTGGTGTAACTGATGATGGAAAATGGAGTGAGCCAGAGTTACAGAAGCTTCTTCGGTAAGTAGTTATGTCTCTGGGATATCTGCAGAATAGTTACAACACAACAGAAAGACTTAAAGAAATACTAGTGATGTTAGCAAGCTTTTCAGAAAATGTGAGTAATTATTCTGCTTGTAACTGGTGATAAATCATATTCTTTAGGAACTGAAGCTGAGTTTGCTGGAGAGATGGCTCAGCAGTTAAGAGCACTCATTGGCAACTTCCACAGTGCCTGAGATTGATTCCCAGTACTCACATAATGATTTGCAATCTATAAGTCCAGTTCCAGTGAATATTATGCTTTTCAGACAGATATAGGTGCAGGCAAAACACTCATACACATAAAGAGATTTTATTAAAAAGAATTGAATTTGACTATAGAGACTTATTACTAAGAGTTTCAGTAGTGTGGTAGTATGGAAACCAGATTATTATTGACTTATGAAGCCTAAATAGGAACATTAAAGAGATATTGACAACAAATATAGACAAATCAAGAACACTGGCAAAATTGAGGACTAGAAGTCCATGTGAGTGTGGAAACAAGGGAAGATAATTTGGTTGCTATTTTGTCAGAGGACTGATGCTAGCGTAGAGGGGTAGCTGATGGAAGTAGTCATAAGAAAGTCTTTCTTATGACATAGTCAAAAGAAAGGAAGCTGTAACTGATCAAGGAGAGGCTCACAAAGGAACATGCTACTGTACTGTTCAATTTACTGTGTGTCCTTAAAAGTGCATAGCTTTGGAATACATCTCAAGTATTTTTGAAAATTCTTTCTGAGACATTTTTATGACTCTGTGCAATCTTCACTGATATTTTCAGTTCCCTAGATGATCCTTTTTTTGAATATTTTTCAGCCAAATAATTATTTTTTACTTCCTCAAACCCTTACTTTTGTCTGCTTTCTGGCTATGGTATGTTCCTTAGTTATCTTTTATCCTCCACAATTTTGCCTTTTTTCTATGTACAGTGATCTTCAGATTTATATGTGGCCCTGAATTGTTATATTTAGATTTATATTTACATTTAGTGGTGAATATAACTATATAAATCTTGCCTAAAGATATGACTACTAAAAATTGAAAAGAATATTTTTATTGATAATCATTTTTCATGCCCATGGTAATTTCTTAAATTATTTTTTTAATTTTTTCACTGTATATTCTGCTCACTGCCCCCCTTCAGGTCACTGCCTCCCACAACCCTTTTCCCCTCCCCTTTTCTTCTGAGTTGGTGAAGACACCATGGGTCCCCTTGTCCCCCCAGGCTCAGGATGCTTTCTTTCCCAAAGAGGCCAGACAAGGCAGCCCAGCTCTTAGAACAGATCCCACATGCAGGCAGCAGCTGTGCGATAGCCTCCATTCCAGTTGTTTAGAACCTATACATCTGCTACATGTGAGTGGGGAGAACCAGATAGTAATATTTTATTTCTGAAGATGAAGTTCGTTCCATCAAATATATTTAAACTCTGCCATTATTGGTTAAGAAAAAAGTCTTATTAGTTGTTAAATATCTATTCCATAGGACCATCTATATGCAGTCTATTTTTTTAATATTCCTCCATCTCAGACCTCACCTATTTATTGTCTGAGTTGTAGAATTAGCTTTGTGTTTGTCATTTGTAGTTTCCATCTGGGAAATCTAGCTCAAATATCCTCAGGTTAGGCTTGAAAATGTCACTGAGACCTGGGCAGTAGCAGCACACACCTTTAATCCTGGCAGTTGGAAAGCAGAGACAGGTGGATCTCTGAGTTCGAGGCCAGCCTGGTTTACAAAGTAAGACCCAGGAGAGCCAGGTCTGTTACACAGAGAAACTCTGTCTTGAAGGGAGACGAGGGTGGGGGTGCGGGCAGGATGTAACTGAGATTCTGAACTATCAGAAATTTTCATTGCATTTAATATAGCTTCATATTTTATATTCTTCTGCTTTAGGTAGCTCAAAGGCAGACCATGCTAAAAGTTTTACCTTTTCTAACTGTATTTCTCAGCATTTCCTTATAATACAATGTTTTAATCTTATTTTATATTTAATTTTTTTCCCAAAATTTATTTATTTATTTGCTTGCTTGAGACAGGGTTTCTCTGTGTAGGCTTGGGTATCCTGGCACAAGATAAAGCTGATCTATTGTTCTTCAACTATTGATCTGCGTTTCCCAGTGCTTGGATTACAGACCAGCATACAAAGCCCCTTCCTCTGTCCTTCTCTCTCCCTCCCTCCCTCTCTCCTTCCTTCTTCAATTTTAAAAGTCTGGGATATTACATATCACCAAACCTGGGGAGAATGTCCATGGTTTTAGTCTCTGTTTCATAGCCTCACCTAAGCTAGAGTTAAGGCTAAAAACAATCAGGAAATGGACCTTCAGACAAACATAAGTCTGTCCATTCTAATTCTCAGTTCTTGATTTTCTTTCTTTGTAATCTAATCCACTTGTGATCCCGCAAGGGCTATTATCAAAGCATGTCTTAGGGTTTAGACATACCTAAAACCCAGATGAAGATCATTTTTATCTATTACTTCACTGCAACTATTTCTCACCACCTGGTCTAACTCCATTAGATATATTTGTTTTTTTGTGAATGAAGCCTAATCTAGTCCTTGCCTTATAGTCAATGGATGAGCATCTAAAGACGTAAATCACTGCCCAGTCATATATAACGAATTTAAATCTTCAAAAGCTTTGTAATTTTTATTGTGTTTATCCCTGAGAAGGCAAGTGTTTAGTAATACAGTAATCACTGTAACAAGTTTATAAGAATATGTATTTATGAAACTATAAGCACAGTCTGACCTACTTTCGAAAATACAGGAATTAAGAGATGAAAGAGATCAAAAGTAAACCAAAGATTCACCGTAAGAATGTTTCATATAGAAAGAGCGAGGGAAAAATGAGAAATCTTGAAAGGAGCCTGGAATGAATTGGATAACGAAGGTTAAGGAAAGAGATCATGAGTGATGGGACTAATGCCAGACAGAATATCACCATAAGTTAGAGCAAGGATCTTAACGGCTATGATTATATGTTAAATTTGCCTCATTATTTATATGGAGTAACTTGGAAGATCATTATTACTGACTTTTAATTAAGAATTATTTTTTAATGAAAAATAGTTCTTATAGACAGTCGCTGATTTGCCAATACTTTTGTACAGTACTGGGATACACTCTAAAAGGAGGAAAACGTTTGCTGACTGGAGCCCGAAAGAGGACTGTGACACAGATTCCTGTTCCTACCACTCCAAAGCAGGTGAGAGAATTCTTGGGGACCGCGGGGTTTTGCAGGCTCTGGATCCCAGGGTTTGCTACCCTGGCGGCCCCCCTTTATCCTCTTACCAAGGACACAGGATCCTTTACCTGGACTCCAGAGCATCTGAAAGCCTTTAAGGAGATTAAAAAGGCTTTACTTAGTGCCCCTGCTCTGGCTCTGCCGGATCTAACTAAGCCTTTTACTCTCTATGTGGACGACAGAGCAGGGGTCACTCGAGGAGTCCTAACTCAGACCCTGGGGCCGTGCAAATGGCCTATAGTCTACCTATCAAAGTAATTAGACCCAGTGGCCAGTGGGTGGCCATCATGCTTGAAAGCTATCTCTGCAGTAGCACTGCTCCTCAAAGACGCAGATAAATTGACTTTGGGACAGCAGACAATCATAGTAGCCCCCCATGCCCTAGAAAGCATCATTAGGCAACCTCCAGATTGCTGGATGACTAACGCCTGCATGACCCACTACCAGAGCCTCCTACTGACTGAGAGAGTGTTGTTTGCACCCCTGGCTATCCTGAACCCTGCCACCCTACTGCCAGAAGCTGATGAATCTGCACCCATACACCAGTGTATAGACATCCTAGCAGAAGAGCCTGGGACCAGGAAGGACCTCACTGACCAACTCTGGCCAGGATGCCCTAGTTGGTACACGGATGGCAGCAGGTTCATGGTCAAAGGTAAGCGGAGAGCTGGGGTGGTGGTGGTAGATGGAAGACAGACCATCTGGGCCAGCAGTTTGCCTGAGGGGAATTCAGGTCAGAAAGCAGAACTGATTGCACTCATCCAGGCTTTGAAACTGGCCGAGGGAAAAATGATCAACATCTACATGGACAGCAGGTACGCCTTCGCCACCACGCATGTACATGGGGATACTTATAAGCAGAGGGGGCTACTTACGTCTACTGGAAAAGACATTAAAATTAAAGAAGAAATTCTAAGCTTGCTGGAGGCCATACATCTACCAAAGAAATTGGCCATCATACATTGCCCTGGCCACCAAAAAGGACACGATGCGGTGACCAAGGGAAACAAGATGGCAGATTCAGCAGCAAAACAGGCAGCTCAGGGGGTCATGGTTCTTCCAGTCGCATCCAAAAATAAAGAGACTATAGATGATTATGACATCAGAGACACCAGTTTTAGAGGAGGCTGTCCATATTCCTTTGGGGGAGATAATAATATGCGTAAGATTGTACAGGGATATTCCCCCTATGGGGTAGCAGAAACAGAAGAAGGAAAATCAGTCCTGTCTCAAAAGGAGGGACAACCATATGTTGCTAATTTCCATCAGCTGACCCACCTGGGAACTAAGAAAGTTAAAGACATTGTTCACCACTCTGATTACTATGTGATGGGACTGACTATCAGACATTGCACAGGAGGTGGTCCAGAATCGCAAAGCCTGTGCCCTGACTAATGCTGGGCACCATATGGGGACTTCTGGTAAGCGACTCCGAGGAGATAGACCAGGAGACTATTGGGAAGTAGACTTCACTGAACTCAAACCAGCAAAATATGGTCATAAATATTTACTAGCTTTCATAGACAATTTTTCAGGTTGGGGAGAAGCATTTCCAACCAAAAAGGAGACAGCCAATGTTGTGGCCAAAAAGATTCTAGAAAAAATCTTTCCAAGATTCAGGAATCCTAAGGTAATTGGATCAGACAATGGCCCTGCCTTCGTTGGCCAGGTGAGTCAGGAACTGGCCACTCAACTGGGATCAATTAGAAACTACATTGTGCTTACAGACAACAGAGCTCAGGACAGGTAGAGAGGATGAATAGGACCTTAAAAGAGACCTTCACTAAATTAGCCTTAGAGACCAGCGGGAAGAATTGGACCGCACTCCTGCCTGCCCTCCTGCCTTTTGCCTTGTTTCAGGTGCGAAACACCCCTGGGAAGTTCAAGCTCACTCTATTCAAGCTACTCTTTGGGGGATCCCCCCCTTATCCGAAGCAGGGGGTGTTCTTGATCCTGATGCTTTTTTCCCCAACCCCTCTTTGCCTGCTTAAAGGCCCTTGGACTTGTCAGAAAAGACACCTGGGAGCAGCTCAAGGAAGCTTACGAGCCAGGGACCACTGAAGTGCCCCACAAGTTCCAAGTGGGGGACTCTGTCCTGGTCCGTCGCCACCGAGCTGGGGACCTTGAAGCCAGATGGAAGGGACCTTATCTGGTGCTCCTGACCAGCTGTTAAGGTTGACAGCATTCCCACCTGGATCCACGCCTCCCACATCAAGGCCATGACACCTACAGCCCAAGATGGCACCTGGAAGCTGGAGTGTACTGATGATCCTCTTAAGCTGCGCCCTCCTCGCCTGCTCACCTCTGATGAAGAATAACAACCCTCATCACCCTATGACTCTCACATGGCAAGTACTCTCCCAAACCAGAGACATTGTCTGGAGCACCTCTAAGGTCACCCCTCTGGGGACCTGGTGGCCTGATATTACCTTAGATCTCTGCCTATTAATGACCAGGTTGGAAACATGGGATATCCCTGAGGTCACACCTGATGACCTGCTGGTGCTCTGGGAGGTTACTCCTTCCCAGAGGACGGCCTCCCTAGGCTGTGCTTACTGCAGTTAAGGCTTACCAAATTTTACATCTGTCCTCGAGACAGGCAAGAGGCTAGATGATGTGGAGGCCTAGAACACTTTTATTGTAAAGAATGGAGCTGTGAGACCTCGGGAAATGCTTATTGGCATCCCACCTCCTCATGGGACTTAATAACAGTGTCCAGAAACCATTCGGGGCCTACCCAGTGCCCCCAGGGAGGAAGATAGGTGCCCACTTCTAAAGCTACCTGCAATTCGGGACCCTGCAATCCCATAGTAATCCGATTTACTTCACAGGGAAAATTATTCACCGAATGGCCTAAAGGATAATGGTGAGGGATCTGATTCTATGTATCTGGAACCGACCCCTGGGTAGTGTTCCAAATATGGCTAAAAATAGAAAGCCCCCCAACAGTTCCTGTGGGACCCGCCGCCGTTCTAGCAGAACCAGGTCCTCCTAAGGCACCGGGGAGAGCCCGGCCATTGACTTCCCCTCCTCCAATCACAGAGACCCCGGTCCCTACTGCTATGCCTCCCTCAAGGACAGCTCCACCTGCTCCTACCACAGGAGATAGACTTTTTAATTTGATCCAAGGGGCCTTCACAGCCCTCAAGGTCACTAACCCTGATGCTACCACATCCTGCTGGCTTTGCCTGGCTATGGGCTCCCCTTATTATGAGGGGACTGCCATTCCGGGTACCCCAACCAGCAACATGGATCATAATCAATGCAAACTCACTCTTACTGAAGTTTCTGTTTCTGGGCTTTGTATAAGAAGGGTGCCCCCTACCCACCAACATCTTTGTAACATCTCCATGACTCTTAACACCTCAGAGGCAGATCAGTACCTATTACCCAGTAATAACAGCTGATGGGCATGCAGTACTGGGCTCACCCCCTGTGTATCCACTTCTGTTTTTAATCAGTCCAAAGATTTCTGTGTTAGGATTCAGCTAGTACCCCGTGCCTATTACCATTCTGAAGAAGTGGTCATAGAAGCTTATGATACTGAATTAAAACAAGTCAGAAGAGAACTGGTTTCTCTTACACTAGCAGTCATGCTGGGGTTAGGCTTGGCGGCAGGCATAGGGACAGGGACCACTGCCCTAATCAAGGGAACCCAGGATTTACAACACAGCATTGACACTCTGCGGGCCTCAATGGATCAGGATTTACAGGCCATCCAGGATTCAGTTACTAAACTGAAAGATTCCCTTACCTCCCTATCAGAAGTGGTCATGCAGAACAGAGAGGATTAGATCTATTATTCCTTAAAGAAAGGGGGTTATGTGCAGCGCTTAAAGAAGAATGTTGTTTCTATGTTGACCATTCAGGGGCTATCAGGGACTCCATGAGTAAACTTAAAGAAAGCCTTAACAAGCACAGGCTTGAGAGAGAGAGAGAGCACCCAAAACTCGTATGAAGGGTGGTTTACTAAGTCTCCATGGATGACCACTTTGTTCTCGGCCCTTATGGGTCCTTTGATGATTCTACTACTCCTGCTCACCATAGGGCCTTGCATAATCAATAAATTAATTGTTTTTGTTCGCCAGAGAGTTAGCACTGTTCAGATCCTGATGCTTCGCCAACAATATCAACAACTAGGGCAAATCAATTCAGAATCCATAGAACCAGAATCAGACCTTTAGTTCTAAGATTAGAATTATTTATTAGAGGGAGTGGGGATGAGAGACCCCGACTCAAAAATGTAAAGGATTTTAGGCCCCTAACAAACAAGTCTTTGAAGTCAAGTACACCCTGACCTCGGAAATAGCCGACTTTTGCTTAACTGGTCCTGAGATGCCCTGTTTCAGGAACTAGCTGACCAAAAAGAATATCTGAATGACTTGCCTTGTGACTATCTTTACAATGTTTAACCCCAAGGATGTTTGTTCCAGATAATCTCTAACCCTCCTTAAGGCATAAACTATTGCCTGACTTCCTCATTCTGTACTTCCCCATTACATGCATAATTTGTCCTCCACCCCTTGCCTTGTGAATTCTTTTTCGTCCACCCCCTGCCTTGTTACTGGGGGTCAATCTCCTCTAGCCCTGCGTGGTTACGGGACAACCCTAGTGCACTGGTTTCTCCCAAATAAACCTTGTGTGTTTGCATCACGAATGGTCTCCTGTGAATTCCTTGGGTGTCATTTCATCCCGAGATTTGAGTGAGGATCTCCCCTCACAGGGGGTGGGGGGAGGGGAGGGGGTGTCTTTCAAGCCCACCACTCAAGGTACATTTGAGGTATCAGTGTGACCCAGGAATGGATGACCCAATGCATGACCCAGGCTATTAACATTATGGATGTATTTTTACAATAAAGAATTTTAGCCAGACAGTGATGGTGCATGCCTGTAATCCTAGCACTTGGGAGGCAGAGGCTGGTAAACTTCGGACTTCTAGGCCAGCCTGGTCTACAAAGTGAGTTCCAGGTCAGCCATGGCTATAGAGAAAACCTGTCACAAAACAAACAAACAAACCAGGAGTTTTATTTATGGCTAAATGCTTGGATCAGGGAAACTGAAGCTCCCTCAAACAGATGATAGGTATCAGACAACCTCAGATGAAAAGCCAGATACATAAGGGAGACATTGTTGAGCACTATTATTATCCAGCACATTTTCATCAGTTGCAAAGTAGAAAAAAAAAACACAAATTAGTATAGATTTTCTAGATAAGCCTATCTCCAATCATAGAGAAAATGAGTCTTTCCCTATATATAGAAAGGGTAATTAATAGAATATCCTGATAAAGGCTGTCAGCCAAGGTAAGTTAAATAAATCAATGACTGGTTAATTTCACATTGCATGATCTTACAGGGAATACTTAAGAAATAATTACTTCCAATGCAAGTTTTAAAATAGAAAAGTCAAACAAACCTCCTTTGTTTTGTAAAATAAAGTAGTACAAATCCAAAAAACAAAAATGACTTTTCCATATATAGGCTGAAATAGCAAGATAAGAAAGGGGTTTTTATTTAAAAGGTATAATTAAGAAATACCCCCACAGTAACCAGGGTTAGAATTAGGGTCAGAGGATTAGAGGGTTACGGTTAGGATCAGGACCAGGGGTATTAGGGTTAGGATGCTTAGAAAATTAAGGGGTTAAGATAGGATTAGAGATTTAGGATAAGTCCTATCATTAGTCTCAGGTTTAGGGTTAAGGTAGCCACCATTATTCTTGATGGTCCCTCTGAACTGATAGTATCCCTATTACACAAAGGAGAAATGTCAGGGTCAGGGTAAGTCTTAGGATTGGGTCAAATAATTTGTTTGTTGTGCTATGTGAACTCAGCTTCTTTTTGCTCATCTCCCTTCCTAATCCTCATTTTCATAATAGCAAAATCTTTCTCGCCCCTAATGAAAGTAGAAAGTAATTTATCCAAGAACCTAGAATTTCTGAATGGGAAATTTGTTAAATTATTATGGAGCCCAGTTCACCTACCACGGAAGACTAAATATGACTCACAACATTTTTCCCAAGCTCACAAACAAACTGCACCTTAAGACATTCTTAAGTTTATTAAGAATGGCAGTAAAATTTCCTTGTCATGAGTTAGTAATTGCTGATCAATTTATTACCTATTCTGAGGTCAGGACAAACCTCATACCTCCTCAGGCACTGAAGAGCTTCTTTAAAAGCATAGACCTAGCCAGGTGAGGCACGCATACACTGCCACCACACATACACATCACTGGGCACTTGTAAGCCAGGAGACTGCAGTGAGCTCCAGCCAATCTAGAACACACAGTGAGTTCTAGGGCAGCCCTAGACTATACAGCAAGATCCTGTCTGAAAACACTCAAGTTAAAAAACATTACACTCTACATGTAAGCTACTCAAAGGACCTCAGTTTGAGAATAAAGGATGCAGGTGACATTTAGAAATTATAGCAAGTCACTTCAACGCAGCAACCTCTGGACATGAGGCTTGGAGTATTTCTCAGAGAGAATATTAAATAACACTGGCTGACCTTATGGCTTTACAGTGATAACTGCAAACACAGTCAAAAAAGATATGGGCCAAAAGTTTCACCGCTGAGATAAAGGCTCGGCAGCTGAAGTTACCACCCTTCTAAACCCCTCTCGTGTCCCTACTGCTTCAACTACACAGTAGGACAGCAAGAACAGGTTTTGCACTTAGCAGGTCCCATGTGGTCTCTCACTCTTAGTCTACGTCCTCCCACATTTAACAAGAACCTGGACAGCCAAGCAGTGGTGTAACACGCCTTTAATCCCAGCACTTGGTGGGCAGAGGCTGGAAGATCTCTTGGAGTTCGAGGCAAGCCTGGTCTACAAAACAATATCTAAGGACTCGCATGGCTAATGATGAAACCCTGTCTCAAAAACAAACAAAAACCCTTGTCAAGCATGCAAAATGTCCCACCTCTCTCAAACATGCTCCAAGGCCATCCCCTTATCCATCCACACCATCTTGCCCCACAGCCTCATCTCACCCTGACAAGTCAGCAGCACTTTAATTCCCAGCAAGGTCACTGCCTGATGCCTTAAAACTGAGCCTCAGGAGTCACACTTCCAGACTCAAGAGATGGGCAATTCTAGTTTTGTTTTGTTTTGTTTTGTTCTTAAGGACAGCAACGAAGCTCCTCAATGATCCGCTAAGTTTCACCACCACCTTCCCAATAGCAAAACTGTGTTTCCAAATTGCCACAAAAGCAATGAGGGGACAGAAAGGAAGAATACACACAGACTTAAAGAATGGTGAACCTCCATGATACGACAATAGAAAAAAACTGGGTAAAAAAAACACACACACACACATACACACACACACACACACACCCATGCCCCTAGCACCTCATTGCAGGTGCCAGGTCCTCCAGGGAGCAGATAAGGTTCTAAAGCCTTGCCACATTCCAGAGCTCTCCTGCTGGGTGACCTGGGCCCTGGGGCCATCCCACCAACTGAGTGCTGTGCTAGAAGCCACACCCACGTTGTCAAATCCCCAAGTTGGTGTCAGGACCCTCTAACGTGGCCTGCCATGTTAGTTAAGTGAGGTTTTGAATTTGGGGTGCAGGCCAGTAGCTGTGAGGCACATCTCAGGAGAAGTCAAGAAGGAGACGCCATCAGAGCACCTCAGGCTGAGGAAGCCCCAAGGGGGCGCTGAGCTGAGGGTGAGGTACGCTCTCCCTGTGGAGATGAGTTTCCACGGAGACTCGACTCCCACTCAGCAGTGTCCAAATGCCCTGACTCATCCACGCTGAAACGCTGCTCTTTGTCTAGAGCCACGGACAGTTGAGTAGCCTGTGTCCTAGCTATACAGGAGGGTCACTTGAACCCAGGAATCCCAGTCATCTGGGTAGCACAACTAGATCCTCATGTCAAAAAGAACACAGTGCTGGGCTGCTAGGGCAACCCTTTAGTCCCAGCACTCAGAAGGAGCTAGCAGGCAGAGCTCTTGTGAGTTCAAAGCTAACCTGGTCTACACAGAGAGTCCCAGGACAGCCAGGGCTACACAGAGAAACTGGGAGGGGGGGGGGAAGAGGATGGAGGAGGATGAGGAAGACAGTAGTAGTGGTATAGTAGTGGTCACCATCATAGACATAGTTGTGGTACTATAGTGGAGTTAGAGAGCCGACTCAGCAGTTAAGAGTACTGACTGCTTTTCTAGAGTACGTGGGGTTCAATTCCCAGCACCCGCATGGCAGCATACAGCCATCTTTAACTTTAGTTCCAGGAGATCCAATGCCCTCTTCCCACCTCTAGCAGCACCAGACATTCACCTGATGTATGTATGTGCATACATGCATGCATACATACATATACATGCATGCATGCATACATGCAGGCAGGCATATAAAACAAAATGGACTCAGCACTAAGCAAGCTGGAGGAGGCGTGGCCCTCCCCTCAGGACAGGGCGCCCTGCAGTTATCTGGGAACTTTTCCCTGTTTTGTTCAGTTGGGTTAAGTTATTTAGCCAGAGTCTCTCTCCAGCCTAGGCTGGCCTTGAATTTATAGCAATCCTCCTGCTTCAGCCTCCCAAAGTCTGAGCTGTTAAGCTGGTGCCTTTTTTTTTTTTTGTCCTAGGGTTGGTGTTATTTTTTATATTTCTGTATTTATTTGTGGGGGGCATGCTCTGTGCTCACACACTCTGTCTCCACTTGCACTAATCCATGCATCAAGCACTGTGCATGTGTGGTGCCTGTCACTGCAGAAATGGAGAGATCTGAGGACAACTTTGGCAGTTATTTCTCTCTCTCTCTCTCTCTCTCTCTCTCTCTCTCTCTCTCTCTCTCTCTCTCTCTCTCTCTCTCTCTCTCTCGCCCCTTCTACCGAGTGGGTCCTGGGACTTGAACTCAGGTCGTCAGACTTGACAGCAAGCACCTTTAGTGAGCGATGTCGCTCAGCCCCTGAGAGGAAAGGTCCCTAATCCAGCCTTGATATGGTTTGTCCCCGGCATGGCCCACACCAGGACAATGTCATTGTCTGTCCATCTATCCACAGGTCTCTAATTGGTTTGGCAACAAAAGAATCCGGTACAAAAAGAATACGGGGAAGTTTCAGGAAGAAGCCACCATGTACACAGGGAAAACATCCACAGTCACCAAGGCCCAGGGTCCCGGGGGGCAGAGCGGCTGCCAGTCCACACCCAGCCCAGGTGATGAGGCCATGGCCCTCTTTGACTGTAAGCTTTCTATGGGGTTGGATGTGACCCAAGCTACCCAATCCCTGTAGACAGCCAGTGCCAGCAGAGGGACAGACAAGAGTCTTAATTTCACAGGCCAGCGTCAACCACACAAGGCCAGGGGAAGTACAGGTGGCTGGATGATTTAGATCCAGAATCTGTCTGTCTGCCTCCCCTCTCTTCCAAGGCAGGCCTTCTCTGTGTAGAACTCTCTCTGTAAACCTGGCTGCCTCCGGAGTGTTTGGGATTAAAGGCAAGTGCCACCCCCACTTGACCCAGAGTCTCTCTTGTTGAGGGGCTGAGCAGATGCCACCCAGAAATCCCTGTGACTGCTGACCCAGAGCCTGAGGTGACACCCCACCTGACTCCACCCATCTCTCCCAGGTGCCTGTGGCCCCTCCCCACTGACTAAGGGAACCAAAGTGGCTCTGACTCTGCAGGCCCTGGCCTTCCTCCAGCCCTCGCCCCCAGGGTTCCTCCAGGGCTTTGGGGAAGTAGAGGAGGCTTGGTGCTGTGTCTGGGGAAGGAAACCTGAAGAGAGGAAGAAAGGTGGGAGCACTTAGCCTCTGGGCTCAGATCCACCTGTCACTGGGGGCTGGGGACCTGGAGGGGTGGGGGGGTTCACCCTAGAAGGCCATCTGTCAGCCTGAGGTACATGGTAACTGGGGTCTAGACAGCTATGCTGCCTCCAGAACTTTGCCAGGTGACAGCTGTCTTCTTTGTAGAGCCTGTGATCTCCCAGTCTGTCCTGGGTATCGCACCACATGGGACCATGGCCCCATGAGCCCAGAAGTTTCCCAGAAGCTCCCTTCGACCCAGCCCCGGGGCTCAGAGTAGTGCCTACAGGGGTGGAGCTGGGTGAGCCTGGCTTCCTCAGGCCCTGCCTGCACCACCTTGAGTCCCAGCCTAATGCAAGCTTCGGGCTCTGGAGCAGCCTCTGGGCCTGCCTCTTGCACACATGAAGCTGAGGTGCTCTGGGACAGAGCCACCAGGAGTAAGGGAGCCAGGTACCAGTCTGCCCTGCTCTGAACCGAGCACACCTGTCCATTCCAGCCACGAGTCAAAACAAAAAAAAATCAAAACAAAAGCAAACTAACCGGGGAATCATCAGGCTGCACTGGTGCCAACATTCTTAGTTCCTTAATAAACAAAGACAATTCAGAGTAACTGACTCAATCTGAAATGAACTCCAAGTAGGGGCTTTACCAGTTGGATGGCTAAGTAACTTTTGATGGGTTTAACTGCTCAGATGCTTTTTTTTTGTCTGGTCATCTGTGTATACCTTATAAAGGATTTCCCCTTGAGGTTTTCCAGTGATGTCTGAAACATCTGAAGTTAGGTGAAGCCACAGTTTAATCTGCTCAAAGAATTCCTTATGAACTTGTTGAATCTAAGAGGCTGACCTTGAATTTGCTGTGTCCTGTCCCCCAGACCTTGCTTCTGCCTCCGAAGTGCTGAGATTACAGGTATGTACCACCAGGGCCAGCTTATTCAAATACATTCTTCATACAGCCCTATAGAATATTACTCAGAATAGTGACTTTTTTCATATACTCCTTCAAGTTTTTTGATAAACTGGAAAGAGTTTTTCTGGATTGTATTGCTAAGACTTTATGTTCATCCAATTAATAGAGTTCACTTCTAATAGTTCCGTGAGTCTTCTTTATTCAGAGACCATACTTTTAAAGTCATTTAAGGCTAAAGATAAAGCTTTTTGGTAGAGTGCTGACCCAGCATACACTAGGCTCTGGTCTCTATCATTAGTACCACAGAACAAAACACCAACACACACTTAAGAGTAACTGGTTAGTATTATTGGCTCTCTCTCTCTCTCTCTCTCTCTCTCTCTCTCTCTCTCTCTCTCTCCCTCTCCCACTCCCCACTCCCGTGTGTGTGTGTGTGTGTCTGTGTCTGTGTGTGTCTCTGTGTGTGCCAGCTCTCCCATTCTTCACAGGTGAGGTGCAAGGCCAGCTCAGCACAGTGACTGGAGATCACCATGGTCTCAGGTGGCAGCCCAGACCTTGGACATCTAATTGGCTTCTGGTGGTAACTTGGACCATAGACTTTTACAGAGACCCCAGCTGCAGCAGGACCACAAGCCCAGATGTGGCTCTTCGTGGCAGCCTTGGCCAGGACATCTCCATGGCCTCGGGAGGTTGCAGAGTCTCCTCATATCTGTCTGTTCCTCACCACCATCGGGTTTCCAGTTCTATCTTTCTCCACAGTGAATGAACCCCTCAACTTCACTTTCTCTCCCATCGCTCCATTACACATTGGTCCATCATAGTGGTACCTGGGGCAGGTGCTTGGGGGTCTTTTGCCACTGCTCTGGCCAGCAGGGCTGAGGCCGACACCCAAGTATTGTTTAAACCAGTTCCTCTTCACACTTACACCCTTTCCACCAGAAAATAAAACCCATCATAACATGACAGCAGCTCAATGATAAATTATAAATTATGAAATACAATTTTTGAGAAAGGTCAGTTTTTTAATATCTTTACCCATCCCCCACTCTGCTAGTACTTAGCACCTATAAAAAATACTGCACACACATTTATATTTCAGGCATTTGAGGGGCATTATTCCATGACTCTCAAAGGCATATTAAGTTGGGTCTACAAACCAGACAATTTTCCAAGTCCTAAGTTTAATAAAAGAAAAATAGGACTTCAACCTAAAAGATTTTGTTTGTTTTATTTTTTGAAAGAGACAAGTTAAATTTGTGTCAGTGTGGAAATAGGGTTCCCAGATAAAATTCAGGATGTTCTGTTAGTGTGGATTTTAGATAAACAATAAATACAATATTAGTAACAGTATGTTGTATTAGTTACTTTTCTTGTTGTTCTAACAGAACATCTGGACAAGCTACATAGAACATCTGGACAAGAAAGGGTTTATCTTGGCTTACAGTTGAATGGAATACAGTCCGTTATTATAAGGAAGGCTTGGTAGCTGGAGCATAAAGTAGCTGGTCACATTACGTCTGTATTTAGGAAGTAGAGAGTAGAAAGGAAGTGAGTCTTTCTCAATGACCTACTCTTCCAGTAAGGTTTCGCCTCTTAAAGGTTCCACCATGTTCCAAAACATCAGCACCAGCAGGGGACCAAATGCTCAAACACAGGAGTCTGGGGAAAATATTTGACATTTAAACTACAACAATGTTCCAAGCAAGGTCTACAATATACTCATAGGAAGACCTAGTCTGTCCAATTGAAGTGCAAATTTAACTGGAAATTCTGGCTAGTTTGTCATTTTGTGCTTTGAGAAGAGATCTCAGTTGATAGCTTAGTCTGGGCCTAGAGTTTGTCATTCTTCAGCTTTAGTCTTCTGAATAATAGGATTGCAGGTAAATCACATTTGGAATTTATGTATTTATTTATATTCATATAATATATATAATATAAACAAATATATAAGTTACATATATATATATATATATATATATATATATATATATATATATATATATATATATACACTCTGTCTTCATGCACATTGGGAGAGGGAAACAGATCCCATTACAGATGTTTGTGAGACACCATGTGATTATTAGAAATTTAACTCAGGACCTCTAGAAGAGCAGCCTCTTAACCTCCAAGCCATCTCTCTAGCCCCTGGAATGTATTTCTAAAAAGATTGTTTTTAGAATAGGAAAAAGTATAGGGATTTAGCAAATGCTCCCTGCTCCCTCACATCCTTAGCATCTTTGTCCCCTATGCTCGGGCAAAAGAAGGACATGCCACTCCTTTTCCATGGATCTTGCATTCATAGATTCCAAATCTACATTTCACAATTATGAATCAACACTATTTGAAAGAAATGTTATATTGTTGCTGACATGTGCTTTGTCATCAGACTTTGGTGTTTGCATAAACATTATACTATAATAGCTCTATATTACACTGACATTGTATTACATATTATAAGTGATCCACAGAGGATGTGAAACATGCTGATGCACATTCCATGTATCTATTGAAGTGGAAACAAGGGTTCTTTGGAAAGTCTATTGGATGTTGTTTTGCTGGAGCAACACATAAAGGAACATTTAACTGAAGCAGACACAGGTGAAAGGATGTTCTGCTAAAGCAAGCATGTGAAAGGACACGTGATGAACGATTCTTTGCTAACAACATACATGTAGTGGTCGGCCTTATATTGCATAGCTGAACTGCATTTGTCAGGACTCCATGGAGAGAAATGCACCAAAAACCATCTAGTGGCATGCCATATTTTCTTACCACTTCTGCAGACTTGGGCTTACTGGCAGCGTGATGTCAGCTGAAGCAAGACCCGTGGAGGACAGGATATGTTTGGAGGATATAAATAGGTCTCACAGGGGCTGGAGAAATGGCTCAGTGGTTAAGAGCATTGACTGCTCTTTGGGAGGTCCTGAGTTCAACTCCCAGCAACAACATGGTGGATCACAACCATGCATAATGAGATCAGATGCCCTCTTCTGCTGTGTCTGAAGACAGCTACAGTGTACTTACATATAATAAATATAATCTTTAAAATAAATAGGTCTCACAGACAGTGGCGGAAGATGAGCTTGACTTGCTTACAGCACTAGCTGTGCAAATCTTGTGGGTCTCGTGTCTTCACTGATCTTCACTACCCAGAGAGGCACAGCCCAGAACTTCTCCTGGTCCTCCCTGGTCCCTCCTGTTAACTTGTGCTGAGACTGAAGCCTGGCTGTCCCTGCTAGGTAGTGCCACCACAGTTGATTTATGTTTGCTGTCCCTACTCTACCAAACCAGACTGCTGGTACACCTATAAAGTGTTCGGGTATGGATGAAGCTGCCATCTCTAACCATGAAGTAAACTGCCGATTTCCAGACAACACAGACAGGAGTTGCTCCAAAGAACCATTTCTAACCAGGTCCACTTCCCCTGTATCCTTCCCCCACCCCCACCACCCCTGCTACCTCTGGTAGGTGGTGGGCTAAAAGGAGGTTAAAGTGTTTAAGAACCATTATTGAAAGTAAGGTTTGAAAAAATTAACATTACAACCTGTACTATCCTTTTCTTTATAGATACATAACTATACGTATATGGCTTCTGAATCTCCATCATCAGTTAAGGAACAGAGAAGGGATGCACAGTAAGAAAGTACATAACAAGTGTCTTAACTACCAATAGCTAACCATGTTTGGGTGACATAAGCTAGATCTGATGATTGAAAGATGAAAGTATTCTTAATATGTGTGTGTGTGTGTGTACATAGATATCTATCTTGATATATATGTGTATGTTTAGTGAAATATTAAAAAAGTAGAACCGACATGTTCCCGCTCTTGCCCTGCTTCTGTCTGGACAACCGGTTCTTATCTTGTTGGGATTCACTGGCCTGGAGCTCCGGAAATGTCTCCACCCAGCTCGCTAGGTTCCCACTGGCAAGTCACTACCATGCCAATCCGTGCTTCAAATCCCCCATGGCCTTTGTGGTGCACATGTGGCAAACCCAAGCTTTGCTGCTGTACCTTTCTCTCTTAAACCCAGATGAGCTGCTGAGTGAAGGAAAATGCAGCACAAATTTAGTTCAGAAACAACTGGTAACTCAATCTCTGGGTGCCACAACTAGACTCTAATCTTGCAAGCCCTATTAATACATGATTTCTCCAGTGGTGAATCCTTGGGGATCCGCCATGATACCAGGAAACTGTAGCAGCTATATCTAACCGATATGCTGTCCCCATTCCAAAAAGACTAACTCTCTCCTGCTTCATTTTGTGAAGTTATCATTTCTCATGTCTAGCTCACTAGGAAAACCACAACTCAGAAGTTAGTAAGTGGCCAAGGCTTCCTCACTCTTAACAATGTTAAGCAGGTCTGGAGCAGACAGACACAAAGATAGACCGGATCACTGGACCACAAATTAGAATAGGCAGGGGGAAGTTTGCCTGGGTTGGCCTTCTAACCAGAAGTCATCCTGAAGGAATCTTGAGTCACAAGTAGTTAAACTGATCCTTTTAAGAGTTACTCCCATGCTAAGGCCCTGCTGCTCCTGAGAAACTGGCTAGTCTTCAGGTGTGTGCACCTGGGAAGGGAAGGGAAGGGAAGGGAAGGGAAGGGAAGGGAAGGGAAGGGAAGGGAAGGGAAAGGAAGGGGAACTTAAGTATTTTCCTTCAGGATTTTGAAGAGTCATTGACTTGAAGAGGATACTTACAGCATTAAATAGGGAAATGATATGAGGGACAGCAATATACAGGTTCTTTAGGATGCTACCACGCCCATGGTCATTCTTGTCAATACTGTTATTGGATTTTGTTTATTTTCCGTGGGTGGGATCTCACTATGTTGCCTAAACTAGTCTTTAACTTGTGGGATCCTACTATGTCAACCTGCCAGGAGACTGAGACTACAAGTACTTAGCAGCCCTGTAAATTTGTTTTTGGAAAATAAACATATCATTCAGTTTTTGTTTATTGGAAATGATATCTGCAACTTTTTCACAGTTGGTATCTTTTATGAATATACTGTGTATATTGTGTGTGTTGTGTCTGTATCTATGTTTGTGTGGGTGTACGCATGCTGTTGTGTGAAATTCTCATGGCATACAGCAGGGTGGCATACAGCGTTTTGATACTTTGTCTTTCTAGCTGCTATGCTGGTTTTAATCAGGAAGCCTGTGCTTTTTAGCCACCTGCAGAGGGTTCTGCTCTCCAGAGGCTATATGGCTTCCTTAAGTTTTCAGGACTTTGGTAGAAGAATTGGAATTTGAACCCAGATTGGCTTTGAGCTTTCTTTTTAGGACAGCACGGAGCCACTATTCACTCTCAGCCACAGTTGGCATGGATTGTCTCTTTTTCTCATTTTCTTCCACTGTCTCTCTGGTCAAGATGGGTCTTAGACTCTGTGCTCAGAACAAAGATTTAGCATTTAGTAGGCAGTCTGTACTGAAATACTGGAAAACCAGGAACACATACTGTTTGCTATCATAAGGAAACATTTAAAGTGTACTGATACCAGAGTATATGTGTTCATAGATACTGTCAAAGTATAAGGAACTATGTAATAATATCTAAGTTTTATATTTCTGTAGTTTAAGAGTCAAAAACCAAAAAATATAAGGTTTAATTTTGTAGTGATTTCTTGATGCCCAGGGCACACAATCAAGTGCAGGCCTCTTGGGTTGGAGGCTGTGGGCTTCACTCAGGAGCACAGTGCCTGTCTAGCTGGTGGGCACTGCTCTAGTCTCTCTCCAGAGCATGGCAGCTGTTTTAATAGTACTCCCCTAAAAGAAAAGGCAGACAGGAGGGTATCATGGTTTGTTTGTCTGTTTATTGTTTTGGGTAAATTTAACCAGCAATCTAGTCGAGCAGTGGTAGTGCAAGTCTTTAATCCCACCACTCTGACACAAAGGCAAGTGGATCTCTGAGTTCAAGGCCAGCCTTGTCTACAGATTGAGTTCCAGGACAGCCAGGGCTGCACAGAGAAACCCTGTCTAGAAAAGCATACCTCCCCCACCCCAGTGGCAATCTAGTGAAAACTTATTTTAAATTTTAAATAGTTTATCCTTTAAAACAAATTCAGGCAGAATATCATGTAGACCAGACTAGCCTTCATCTAGGTAGCTGAGAATGACCTTGATCTCTCAACCCTCCTGCCTCTTCCCCTCACATCTGGAAATTACAGCCAAGCACCACTATGCCTGGCTTTAAATAACCTATTTCTGCAAATAGACAAGAGCCTCTCCTGCTCCTTTACAGACCCCAAGCATAAAATAAAATTTAAGCATTTTTTAAAGGAAAATATTTCACCAATAGTCTATTACAACAGTTGCTTGTAATTTTTTCTCTCAAAGGTTAGTCCTACTCTCTCTATTAATTTATACCATTACAAAAACACTTTAGCTTCGAGATATTCAAATGTTCATTTTCCACAAAATATTTGAAAGGTTCCTCAGTAGATCCCAGGAATTTATTTCAATGGAGTCTTTATTTGGTCAGTCAATAATTTAACCAGCAGTTGTTGAGAGCCAGTTATGTGCTAGACACTGGCTTGGTGTTGAGGGGCACAAGACTCAAATGCACTGTAGCTCTACTCAACAGTCTTTTGACAGACATTGAAAACTCACATGTCCCTGGTACAAGCAGCTACGTTCCTCCAGGCCTTATTAACTGTCTCTGGTACACGTTGGTCACCTGATGAAGGTTTCCCTATTTAATACGATGAATGCCTGCCTGAAGGCTTGTTTTGTCGTTATTGCTGTTTTGGTTTTGTCTTAAAACTTCTTACTAATCTAGCAAGAAGGTCATATCAACTCTTTGGTTCTGCAACATCTGCTGTATGCAGGCAAATATTAACTAGAACAAGGGTGGTGTAGGGATGTAAGTGACTTAAACTCTGTACCATACAATTCAATGGCATTCACATTTGGATATCGAGAGTATAATTAGATTAGAAAACCATACTTGCTAGGGTCAAAGGCAGCTTCCAGGTCTCCAATGCTCTTCCCAAGTTTGAACACTCAAGGTGAAAGAATTGCAAGGTGTCTTAGATTGGGAAGAATTATTATCATTGAGAACTTATTCACAGGCCCACTCCTAGCTGGTACAGAGTGTAGTTTGTGAAAAGGCTGAAGGTGTTCTTCCTCACCACATTTATTCTGCAGCACATTGCCCCTGGAGAGACAAAAGGACAAAAGGAGAGGCTGTGTGTGTGTGTGTGTGTGTGTGTGTGTGTGTGTGTGTGTGTGTGTGTCGGAGTTGGGGGGGGGGCAGGAATGCAGCAGGCACAGCTCTGTCTTAGCTACTTTTCTATTACTATGTGGAGACACCATGACCAGTGCAACCTATTATTATTTCTTTTATCCTAATGTCTTTAAACACTGTTGAACTGACATTGGCTAGGATCCTAGTTTGTTTTGTTTTTGTTTGTTTTGGTTTTGGTTTTGGTTTTGTTTCTAAGACCGAATTTCTCTGTGTAGCCTTGAACTCAAAGAGATCTGCCTGTTTTTGTCAGTGCTGGGATCAAAAGTGTGAGCCACAACTGCCAGGCTGGTTTCCTGTCTTTTGTCATTCTAAACAAAGCTCCCAGGAATGACAGTGCTGCTTTCCTCAAATAGAAATACACCTATGCTTTTCTAGAAATTCAAAGGGTACATGCTTTTGTAATTACTACACATGCTGCCAAATGGTTTTCTGACCATTATGGCCCAGAAAACATGGCAACAGGAACCGGAAGTTGTCTGGTTATGCTTTATCCACACACAGGAAGCAGAGAGAGAGGGAGAGGAGGGAGAGGGAGAAGGAGAGGGAAACAGGGACCAGGATGTGGGGTCCCTAGGGATGTGTTTCCTCCAGGAAAGTTCTACTCCTGAAGACTCAATACCCCCCCCCCCCAAATAGCACCACAAAGTGCAGCAGAAAGATGTCCACTCAGATTACCACTCAGATGGACCAGTTTATACTTTCCACAGCAGTATATGGGTATGGCTGCTCTCCACACTTTTGTGCAGGAAAGTATTAAAATGGTAATTACTGACTTCAGTAACTATTATTCCAAGTTGCTTTTCTATAATGTCTTAAGAAGAAAGCACATTTTGTCACACCCTGAGTCCAAACAATGGTGGGTAATGATTTAGCATCACAATTTCCTTGGTTAGGGCCTGGAAATTTGCTTGTGCTATCTGTCTAATGTCATGTAGCAAATAAATAAAATTACTACTGGGTCTGGAGCTCCAGTCTCCAGCTCTGACCTAGAATTTTTGGTAGTCAAATAAAGCATCTGTAACATTTGTCAGATGCTAAACTTCTTGCATCTATAATTATATGACACCTAAGATTGGCTTTACTTTGAAGGTAAGGGCCAGTGTAGACTGCTCTCAAAGTCCTGGACTTAAAATGGGTTCCTGACTTAGCACTCCCATTAGCTGTGCACAAATGGATGTGCCAACATGACTTAACATCTTCAGATTATTAAGCATCAGATACCCCCAAAAGTGCAATATGTAAATTATATCTACAAGATTACTAAAGGCATCTAATTGGACTCCAGGCCCATTTAATAATAGGGAAATCATACCTGATACTGTAAACCTATCCAGCTACCAATGACTGGAGTGGTCATAGAACCTACAAGAGAACCTACTCCTGCCATTTTCCCAAAACACCATAATGTCTAACTGGATTCTGAATATTTATTCCTCTATGTCCACAGAAAAGTCATTGATGACACAGTAACACACACTAGATTCAAACATGGACTTGAATATACACCAGAAGGAGGCTGTGTAGTTGTTTTCTCTCGTGGAACACCTGTTGTGGGGCAACCTCTGCTTCCTGGAAGTCAGGAAGAGCAAGAAGGAATAGTACCAACTCTGCACCAAGAAAGCTTTCATCCCCATGTGGAGATGTAAACAAACATTAGTTTCAGAAGTCATGGATCCTTTTAGCCTAGTCCTTCATGATGCAGATAACATTGTTCTATACTTTTGAAATAAATTTTAAAACTCTTAACATTAGCCACCATTTACTGAGGTCTTAATGTGTGGGGTAGAAAACAGTTTTCTTTGACTTACAAACTGGCTCTTACAAGGTCTCTATTAAGCGGATACGGCTATTACTTTGTTTCTGATCAACTCTAGCACACAGAAACTAAATACATTTTCTATAGCAAACCACTTCATTATGCTTTCCATAATGAAGCCCTCAACTGAGGCTCTGAACTCAAGGAGTCTGATTTCTAAGCATGTACTCTTAATCAGCAAGTATAAATTTCCATATTTTCTTTTTTTTTAACCTAAGGGTAAGTTTTCTTCCATTTCTAAAATGAGATATGATTTATATCTATAGAACTCACCCCTTCAAGTCCCTCCCTCAATGTCTTTTACGATTTATTTTAGCCAAGCATGGTGACACACAACTTCAGACTCTGTACTTGGACACCTTTAATGCATTTACTAATTGAAGAATAGTGAGATTGTTTTGACCTTTTAAATATTATGAAACAAGTCTTACAAATATTCCCTTGTAAATTTTTGTGGACATAGGTTCTTGATTATCTTGAATATACCTAAAAATTAACTTTGTATTTAACTTTTTGAAGAATTGTCAAGATGGTTTCCTAAAGTGGATTCACCATAAGTGTTTAGTAAGTCCAAGTACCTCATGTAAGCAGACCATTCAGTATTCATTCTTGTGTTATTGGTTTATTCATTGGGCAATTTTCCTCAGGTCTGGCATATGCTATAATACATTCTCTCTCTCTCTCTCTCTCTCTCTCTCTCTCTCTCTCTCTCTCTCTCTCTCTCTCTCTCTTTCAGTGTGTGTGTGTGTGTATGTGTGTGTGTGTGTTTACTGACACTTCTCTTATGGCCAATGATATATATGCATTC
This sequence comes from Apodemus sylvaticus, assembly GCF_947179515.1. NCBI lineage: Eukaryota > Metazoa > Chordata > Mammalia > Rodentia > Muridae > Apodemus > Apodemus sylvaticus. The sequence continues at coordinate 44,978 of NW_026263458.1, forward strand.
ATTGGTCATTTGTATATTGCCTGCCTTTACCTAAAACTATTTTCTTAAATCTCTTTGTTTCCTTGCTAAATGGTCTGAATGTGACCCCTGGAGTTCATGTGTTAAGTGTGCTAATATTTGCTCTGAGTAGTACATGCACACACACAGAATCCCATCTAGTAGAGAGGCTGACATAAAGGGACCATTTGAGCCTAGGTTTTAGAGACCAACCTGGGAAACACAAGAGTCCAAGACTCCATCAAAGAAACACAAAAACAAGCAAAACTCAGTGGCCAAGAGATTGCAATGACCTTGGGGGCCATTATGAGGTTAGTAAGTACTGAGGAGAGAGTCTTCCTGAAGAGGAGTAGCACCAGGTAAGGACAGTACTTCCTTTTATTCCTTTGCTCTTCTGTCTCTTCAACCATATGGGGACTCCACAAGACTGTCGTTATTATACACTACATTTTATGGCCTTGACATTCCCAGCATCCCCAACTGTAGGAAATTAATATCTGATTTTTATAAATCAATTGTGGTATTCTGTGGTGTGGAGTCAGATGGGCTAAGACACTGTCCATAATGTAATGATTACCCTGGGCCCATCTTCCTTGGTGATGTAAACATAATAACCTATGTTGTAACAGATGGTAACAATAGCCTGTTCAATCTGGTATGCTTTCAAACCCATTGAAGAAAATCATCATCTATAATTATTAGTAATATAGATATTTTTAGAAATTATGAATATTTAGTCTGATTCTTAGAAATTGGTGATGGATATAGTCTTTTTAACTTTGACATGCTGTTTTTCTTCACTTAAATCCACCCTATAAGCTTTGCCTACATATTTTTCAATAGAGTAAATCTGAGCATGTTCCATTCTATTTCAAAACCTTCTTTATCTTTCCAATTACCACCAAAAATAAATACCATCTTCAAGGCCAGTTGATGGTGGCATATACCTTCAATCCCACCAACTGGAAGGCAGAAGCAGGCAGATATCTGTGAGTTAGAGGCCAGCTTGGTTTACATAATGAGTTCCAGGACAGCCAGAGCTACATAGAGAAACCTCATCTCAGAAAATCAATGTGTGTGAGTGTGTGTGTGTGTTTGTGTACACATGTATGTTTATATGTATGTATATGTGTGTGTATATGTACATATATATGTATATATGTACCATCTTCAAAATGTTTTCATTATTTTCACTTAAGAAATTAGTAAGAGATAGTTTGTGTGATAGCCTAGAACAGACATATATACACAGAAATCATGCAAATAAGCACATGTTCACCCAGAAACAAATAAGATTTCTTTCTTTTTACATTTTACTAAATTAGTTCATTGTGTTATTTGTTTCAGTTTGGGCAGTTCTGGGGCTGGGATCCAGGCCTTATGTCTGCTTAGGATGTAGCTGTTCATGATAAGATACACAATTGCAAAAGTAAGATTTATACAATGTTATTCTGAAACATGTTCAAATATGGTGAGTTAGGGTTACTATTGCTGTGGTGAAACACCATGGTCAGAGCAACTTAGGAAGGAAAGGCTTTGTTTTGCTCACAGTTCAGTCAATCTAACAGTACAATCATTAAAAGCTATGAGGGCAGGGACTCACAAAGGCAGGGAGCTGGAGGCAGAAGATACCTATGCCATAGAAGATGCTGCTTACTGGCTTGCTCCCCACGACTTGCTCACCTTACTTTCTTATAGAGCCCAGGACCACCAACCCAGCAATGGTACCACCAACAATGGACTGGGCCTTCCCCCATTGATCACTAATTAGCAAAATGCTTTATAGCCAGATCTTATGGAGGCATCTTCTTAATTGAGGTTCCCTCCTTTCCAATGACTTTAACTTGTGTCAAAATGACATAAAGCCATCCAGTAGAGTAAGTTTCTGCAATTCCCACAAATCTTCCTGTAGCATAACTCAAGCCTGTTTGTATAAATCATTTTTAAAACTAAAATTACATTTTTTAATTTAAGAGGCATAAAAATCTATATTTCTTCCTTTGAAAAAGGCGGGAAGGTGCCCAGAAACCTGTGTTTTTTATTAACTTTCCCATGTTCATTCTTCAGAACAGGTTGAGAAGTAACTGCTATTTTCTATAACTTTCTGTTCTTCCCCCATCACTTCTCAAACACTTTTTTTAAAGAACACCTTTTTTTCTATCTAGAATCACCCCTTGTTACTGGCATCTTACTGGGTCCCTCTACTTATTCCCTGAGCATAAGAATGTCTCATTTCCCTAGATTTACTATAAATCCATGCTTGGGTCTTCTTTTGATGACACTTCTCTTGTTGACAGCAGGCGGCCACCTTCACTTCCAAGCCCGTACCCCCCAGGGGGGCCAAAGTTGTTTTGAGGTGGGGGTGGGGGAGGGCTAGACATCCTCCCCGAAGCCCCTAGAAAAGCTTGAGGACAAAAACAAAACAGGCGGCGAGCACCCAAGTCCGGACAGTTGCTCCAGGAGCTGAAACTTGTGCCGCCGGTCCCCTCCCCCCCCCCCCCCCCCCCCCGCGCCGCCGCTGCGCACCCCGCCTCGCCAGCAGCCCTGCTCCGGAGAGTCCGTTCCCTTTTTTTCTTTTCTCCCTCGGCCGGGGGAGGAGCGGGACAACCCTGGGCGCGGGTGTAAATCACCTGAGCGCTGAGGGGCCGTGGTGAGAGCGCGGGTGGGGAGTGGCGCGGGCAGCGAGCGGCCGAGGGAGCAGGCGGAGCAGAGAGCTGAGGTGGCCGAGGGGCGGGTCCAGGCGCGGCCGCTAAGAGGAGACCAAGAGGCGGGGGCTGCACTTGACAACCAGCACGCCGAGATGGTAAGAACTTTCCACCTCCTCTCAGCTTGTGTCTGCACTTGGTAGGGACAGAGCAGGGCGGGACGCCCCGGGCCGGGCCGGGCGGACCGCGTTCTCCTCTAGCACCACGGCGCAAGGAGGCGGGCAGCTGGCGGCGCTCCCGAAATCCACCCCCCACCCCTCAACTTGGCCCCAAGTTTTTGAGGCGGCTGCGGGCGGGAGGGCTTCCCCGCGCCTTAGGTGAGCGGCGGGCAGTCGGGGGACTCTGGGGACCCGGTGCCCTCGGGGAGGGCGGGGGACGCAGGGACCCGGGATACATGGAGCTGCGGGATCCGAGGCAACTTTCCCAACTTGCCGGCCTGTTCAGAGCCCCAAGCGGCGGCTGGGAACGGGGCCCGGGCAGGGCCCGCTTGGGGACCGCAGCAGCGATGCGGTGGGAGAGGAGAGGGAGCTATTCTTTTTTGTTGTTCCTGGGAATATTTCCTAGATTAAGGGAGTCCCATAGTAGGTGATGAAGCTAGCGGTTTCCCTTACTTTAAATTTAGAGTTAAGCCTCAGGGCTGTTTTAAATATTTTGTAAATATTTGAAAGGTGGCTTCAGCAAGGATGAAGAGTTTGATTTAGCAATGCTCGCACTCACTTGCTTGGCCTGACCTGCCAGGGTAATAGTAGCTTTTATGGCTATTGTAAGACAGACAAAACATCAATGGCATATTGCAACTATGTTATTTATAGTCTTCTAAATAAGTACAATTCCCAAATATTCAATACTGAATTGCTGAAAAGATTAAACAATAAAAAGTCATTAACAGGATTGTGTATAAATATTATGGTGCATGAAGATTTTTTCTATGAATTACCTTTGTTTCTATGAATTATCTTTGTTTTACATAAATTCCACAGACACCCTGTTCATAGATCAGGTTATTCTCTCCTCTGAGGTTTTCCTATTTAAATTTAAAGGTAGGCTTTTAAAATTGAGAGCGGGTTACAAGTTGGATTTCTTTGAAATGCTTACATGTTGGTTTTTGAGATTAAAATTCATCTTATACAAGGTGAGTAAATGTAAATTGAGAAAGCATGCATAGTTGATACAGGTTACAGTTTCACTATAGAGCCCTTGTACATAAAGCTTAGGTTGGGAGCAATTAATAGTCTTAACGTGATGAATGTATAAAGGAGCGGTGCTTTCAGAATTCCTCTGCAGATGGTCTCATTTACCATCTGCATCCTGACAAGAAACAGAGTTGAAAATGGCCTCCTGCAACATCTCTTGCTGGTCAGGAGTTACATAGTATAGCTGGTTAGTAAGCTCTCTAAAGAGCTAGAGGGAGCCTCATGATTTTATTAGATATACTTATGGTTTTTAAAAAAAGAACTCTGGCAGTCAGAATGTTGCACAATAACTGGCTTAGAGTTTAGGCTTGGAGGTGACACATGACACACACACACACACACACACACACACATACACACAGTGGTGAAAGCAACAGAATTTCCATTGAAAACAGTTAAGGAATCAGCTAAGCTTTCTAGGACTACCTTGTAGGTGATTTGATTGCTGTAAGGTGCAACCAAACATTCTGAGTGTTTGAGACTGTGTAGCCAGTGTGCCAGCTGAAGGAGCCCTTCTCAGGTTGTCAGGCCCACCTTCCAGGTGCCATTAAAAGCAGCTTCCCATCCAGTCACTGAGGAGCACGCTACCCTCCTCTAGGTCACGAGACAGCTACTTCTCCCTGTGGATGATGTTTCCAAGTAGTTCTGCATACAACTCCAGATTATGGAGAAAACTTTCCTTCAAAAGAAGGAAGCTTAGTGTTGTCACCATAGACGGCAAATCATTTTAAAACTTGGTATATTTTTAATCAGTAAATAAGCTACATTTAGACATTAGAGTTGAATGTTTTCTTACTTCCTGTTTGGCATTTGTTAATCAGTCCAACCAGTAACATTTGTGATATGTTTATATTAAATAATCAGTGATAGTGATTGATTTTCATTATTTACATATTACTTTTTAGGGATGTTACTTTGACATTTATTTACCATTTAAGTAAATCTTATATCCAGGGATATAAACTGCCCAGATTTGTCTTCTTAGCATAGTAGCTCCCATTATGTTGCTAGCCAATAAAAGTCTTTATTTGTTGCTTATTTGAACCCTCAGTCCACTCAAAAGTTCAGCTATAATTTAATTTGGGTGTTCAAAGAGCCTCCCTTGTTTTAAAACACGTTCTCAGTATTCCTTTACCATTTGTTGTGAGCCTATATTCTAACTCATGAATATGCATAAGAACAGTAATACAGACATGTCATTTTAAAAGTTGTTGCCAAAACAGAAGTGTACCATTTTCTTTAAAAATTATGTATATGACAATGTAAGTTTTGTCCTTTTTACTGCAGTTTCTTAGACATTCTGGAGTATTTTCACTTTTCCAGCAGTAATTTAAATTGTTTTGCTCTACTGATTTAGGATTTGTTCCTCCAGGAATACAACCTTGAAGCTGTGGGGAGACAGGCCAAAGCTAAGCTTTGCAACCAAGAGTTCTGGTTAAAGCGCTTTCACAGTTTTAGCCCCTTGAAATTATAAGGTCTTTGTTTTGAAATTTACAAATTTCCAGCCTGGTAAATTCTTTATAGCAACTGCTGGCAGTTTTCAGAGTCCAAGATACTTGAGGGTTTCAGTTGAAGTGTAACCGATTACACAAGCTAAGGACCAGAACTCCAGTATCAGGGATCCCTCCACATGGAAGGCAGGATGTGGAACTGCTAAATGAGTCACTGCGTGTGTGTAACCAGTGAGAATCACATCAAGTCTATCTTCTACATACAGGGTTTAAGACTTATCAAAATGTATAGTATTGTCCTGGACCTGGGATTCATGAGTTCACTGTCCCTGCTCTTTGTGTGTTTAGTACAGAGATGTAACAGCCCATACAAAAACATTTTTCTCTTATTATGACCTTAACATTTGCCAAAAGTGCCCCATACTGAAATTCCTTTTTAGTATCTTTTTTCCCCTTAGTCCAAAGCCAGACGTGTACCCAGACACAAAGCCTCTGTATATAGCAAGCTGTTTTAAATATTGTGACTCGGCAATGTGCTGTCCTTTCTCTGCTTGAGCCAAGGATCTCTGCTCAGTGTCTGTGGATTACCAAGCTCCTTCTTTATTGTATGTCTTGTCAGCTATCCCTATTCATTTAACCTTTCATTAGCGTCTGTGCAGCTTCCCTGTCTGCAAAGGCAAGGAGAACCCGAAAGGCCCCACTGTCACAGTTATTAGATTTCTCCGTTACATCCCAGCAACCACAAAGAAGCAAGAGTGGAGACTATTGTCGTGCATGCTGCTGTCCTGGGGTGCAGCTCTTCTGTGCATGTCAAGGACATGTGCCACATGTTGATATGCATCCCAGGAATAAATGTGCGACATGGGGGATAGGCTGACAGAGGCAGCAATGAGCTTTGTAGGAGTTATTGCGAAGACCAACAGTTAGTGAAGGAATTTTGCTTAACCGGACAAGGAGATAGATGGAGTTGAGAGTTGCCAAGATCTGCCTTGTGGAGCTTGTCAGTCCCATTGTTTTCATCTAAACTTCATTTGAGGGGAAAATTGAATACCTTCGACAGGAATGAAAGTCTTCTTTTCTCCTTTAACCTCGGAGGGGGAAAATGTTATTTCTGATTACTATTATGGTGCATTACAACTATTTTTGTATGGACTAAAGATATGTGAATGACTATGTTACTTACGTCTCATAATTTTTACACACTGCAAAATCGTGACAAATGTTTTAACAGGGATTTGTATGTTTTATAAATCTGGTTTTAAAATGGAGCACGTGAATCTCCTTGTGCTCCTGCTTTGCTGTGGCTGCCAGAGCACAGTGTGGCTATCACCTGGTTTTTATACATGTGTTTTCATGCTTGCTGTAATATGGAGGAGAAGAGGAATGATTACAGGTCACTTTCACATAATAATAAAGACAAATACTTGGATATATAGAATGGAAAAGATTTCATTTTAAACATCATAATGAACTCTCAGAGCTGGAAGAGAGCTCAGTTGGTAGAGCGCCTCCCACAGGAGCATGAAGACTTGACCTTGCTCCCCAACATGTATAATGGGCCAGCCAGCATGACACCTTTCACTGCTGTTCTCAGGGCTGGGAAGGCAGTGACAGGCAGGTCCCTGGGGTTCACTAGCCACCCAGCTCAGCCTCATTGTTGAGGAGAAGGCAGGGAATCACCATGAATGCCATTGGTTCTGGTGTCTAATCTTGACCCACTCAGTGTTTGGGGATGTCTGCCTTGGAAAGCAGAGTTTAAAGTGAGCATGCAGTATAATGGCTTCAGTTATGGGCGTTTCTGTGCATATGCTTCCTTCTCCTTGTGGCACTGCCTGCTCATTCCTATTAGCCAAACAACCAGTTTGGTAATCTCTATGGCTGCCTCCCCACAACTGCTTGGTGATATAAATCCTAGTGGTTTAGTTTTAACTGCTTTATTGTGAGATACCTCACATACCACCATGTAATCACCATTTAAAATGTACATTAATAATACCCCATTATATGGATACACAGTTTCTTTTAGCATCATCAATTTATGGATTTTTTACTATTATGCATAATGCTGCTGAGAACTTTCTTTGGGAGAGGGTCAGATGGTTTTATTTCTCTTGGATGTATACCTCTAAGAAGAATTGTTGGATCATGTGGCCTTCTTTTTGTCCATTTGAGTTGTCTTCAGAAAAACAAACCAAAACCAAAAACCAAAAAAACCTCTTGTGGTCTTAAAAAATACATATGTGGTAAAAGTTAGGACTATGTGTCCTGTGTTGCATGTTGGCTCTCTCTTTTACCATGTGGGTTTCAGGAGTTGAACTCAGGATTTCAAGCCTGGTGGCAAACACCTTTACCTGCTGAGGCATTCACTTCCCCTAGATTGTCTTTTTATAGTTGAGGTATAAAAGCTGTTGATACGGTGTGGTTACAATCCTCTAACTAATTCAAGGTTTGCAAATACTTTCTCCCATTCAGTGAGCTGTCTTTTTATATTTTTGATGCCCTTTGAAACAATTTAAAAATTTTTGAAAGAAGTTTAAGAATGTTTTTTTCCAGACAAGATGTTATTACATGTTAAATGTTAACTCAATACTAGTGACAGTGAACAACAGTGGCCCTCAGAAACATTCCTAACACTGTCTATCATTTTAATTTTGATGAAGTCCAACTTACATAATATTTTCCTTGTTCTCAGTTTTGGAATGTTGTCAAAAATAAAGCAAAACCAACCAACCGGACAAACAAAAACCAAACCCCCAAAACATGGTCTCACTTTACCCCTGCGTTTCTTTCCCTCCTTCTTTCCGTCCTTCTGGATAACACTATGATGTAGGGTTGCTAGATGTCTGCCTTTTGTAGTTTGAGAAATTGCCTTTTTGGGGGTGGGGTTAATAACATTTGTACCATTTTATGCTCTTGCCAAGAGTGTCTATGTGTTGTATTTTGTGTGTCCATGTTGTCACCAATGCCTGCTGTTATTTTATGATAAATATGGTGATAACAACTGTGAGGTGACATATCTCTTCTGTGGTTTTGTTGTCTCTACTGGCCTTGAAATCTAGGGATGGAATGATGCTCCTTTTTAGCCTCCCACCTACCAGTACTGATATTAGATCTAGGACCTCAGCCATTGAGATAATCACTCTACCACAGAGCTGTGTGTCCAGCTCCTTTTGTGTTTTATTTCAAGACAAAGTCTTACAAAGTTGCGTAGGCTGGCTTTAGACCCATGGATTTCCCATCCTTCTGCCTCAGTCTCTCTAGTAGCTGTTATGGACTTGAGCCAGCTGTAGCTTCCATTTATCCTCTGGCCTCAGCTCTCTTGGGTTGGGTGTGATAGGTAGACATAGGACCCTTTTTGATATTTTGTCCATTTAAAGATTGGATTACATAGGTTTTGCTAGTTTTTGAGTTTTAGGAGTTCTTTATATATTTTGGATATTACTGTCATATCAGAAATTTAAATGTTTTCCTCTCATTCTGTGAGTTATCTTTCCTTCTGCTCGTTGCTTCTTTTGCCTTGGGCATGGAGGAACTTTTAAGTTTTCTGTAGCTGCATGTGTCTGACCTTGCTTTCTTTGCCTTCAGTGGTTTACATTTAAAGCTTAGACTTATCTGATCCCTAAAAGAGTAAAGGCTACATTAAGAAAGAACATTCTATTGTTTAGGGGAGGGGAAAAAATCAGCTAACAACTCTTGGTGGAACTCCAGGGGACAAGAAATATGTCATTCAGTAGCCAGAAGATGATAGGTGCTGGTTCACTGTGAAACAGCTTGGGTTTACTTTGATGTTCCTTAATTATCATTGAGTTTAAAAGCAATCTAGGTGTTCTGTATGATAACAGACACACTTCATGCCCTGTAGGGTGGAATTAAGTACCTAGAAATAATTGTTTTTGGTTTTATAAATATCTCAAAAGGAAAGGAAGAAAAAACATTATTGAGAAAATTTGTCTTCTAGACATTCCATCATGAACAAAACATCACCAACAGAGATAAAACTGAAAATTGTTTTATGATATCCAAACTGAAAATAACCGGCTCAGTTAAGTTTTAAGTAAATACTGTGTTCAAATCTGGCATGATGTGTTTGCAAACAGCTCGCTCTCCAGTCTACCAGGTGTATTTTTCAAAGCCTCCCTCAACCGAGTTAGAGAAGCCTTCAAACAGGAAAAAGTTAACTTAATTTAGAGGCAGCGATGTTAGATCACACTTGAATTTAAAGGAATATGTTAAAGAAAAAGGTCTAATTTTCTTCTCATTCATGCTAATAAAACCTATATTCATTTCTATTTAAATAATGGCTTTTCTAGTATTCTGATGAACCATTTTTATATAATTGCTTTGTCTGCTTTTGGCTTTGTGCCAGTTATTTTAGACAAAGTTTCATTATTATTTGGCATCAGCTATTAATTAGGTGGCCAAGTGGTCACATTTATATTTGGAGAGAATGTGGGGTTTTCCCCTCACAAGTGTTTACACATGAAAACAGTAATTAGCCAATTTAAAGCGATACCTCATGACATAATCTGAGGATTGTAACTTTGTTCCCTGTGGATATTCTGTAAAGAATTTAAAATCATTTATAAAATTGGTATGATAAAAAATTTTATATCTATCAGATACATGACCTTTGCTTATATACATACATACATACATACATACATACATACATACATACATATATATATATATATTTTCTTTTTCTCTTTTCCTGAGGATTGGACTGAGGCCTCTCATGTGAGAGATAAGTACTCTATACTGACCCACATTAAATTTTATAACTTGTTTATATTGTACAAGCAATGTTACATTTCTGCTCTTAGTATGTCTTGTCATGTCTATATTGGATTAAGAAAGTCACCTGTAATTATGGATTGATACCGTATTCGAGGACATAAAAAGTGTCACTAACTAGAATGTAAATCATTCAAAGAAAGTCCTCAGTTCCCTGCCCCAAGGCTTCTGATCTCTTTTATTCTGTAATTAGCAGATTAGTGAAGTGCACTCTATCAACACCTGCCATGTTTGCATCCAGAAATAGTAGGAAAGTTAAAGATTTCCTCTCTTTCAAAATGGTTGGAATAAAACATCAGATTTCTTTGGAAACAGTCTCACTCCAGAGCCTATTAGCTCTAAATAAAATTAACAGTGGACTTTGTTTTTAATCTCATAAGTTCTGCCAGGTCTCAAGCCAAATTTAAATGTCATCAGTTTACTTACAATAGTGTCTAGTGCATGAGTTAAATTCATTATTCAGTGCACTTCTTAAACAGCCTTCCTGTCTTTAAGAGATGAGGTATGCATCCTTATTTCTTAGGTGGTTCCTACCTGACTCTAAAGAAAGGGACAGCAAATCAATACCCCCAGTGTACCCTCGTTGTAGCCAGTGATTGCCACTTGTTTTCTGGCGTCCCCTTAGGGGCTTCAATGGACTGTTGGGGGTGATGAGTCTCCTGATGCTTTAATCCCAGAGCTCTGGAGGCAGAGGCAGTGGCTCTCTGTGAGTCTGAGTCCAGCCTGGTCAGGAGAGGAAATTCCAGGACAGCCAAGACTAAACTTGTTTGTCTGGAGAAACAAAGGAAAAGAAAATTATAGGAAAGACTTGGAGCTGTTTATTGGTCATTGATCACAGTAGCACTTGTGATCCCAAAGAGCAACCACACAATGACACAATGACAGGGAGTTTGTGTGAGTGTGTACAAATGTGTGGCAGGAGTGTCCATGAGAAGTTGGGAGATGTTCCTGTGATCCCAGCTCCCTGAAGATAGAGGTGGGAAGAGTGCCTGGGAGTTAGGTAAGAGAAAGAGAAATAGAGATCGGATGGACAAATACAGGTATATTTATTTATGACATAGATCAATAATGAGTGGGTTACCAAATGTTTTAGTACTATTATGAAATTATATTTCTGAAGTACTGATATGACAGTATCATAAATCTTTGTTTTTCATGCTTTGTACTAAACCCAGTATGGCAAGGGACAAGCATTCCGTTATTCAGATTTTAAGAGCCATCAGATGAATGTCTGTGTGCTATATGTAGAATAACTCACTGGGGGTTTTACATGAGACCTTAGGCTGGTGGTTTTCAACCCTCTCCTCTCCTCTCCTCTCCTCTCCTCTCCTCTCCTCTCCTCTCCTCTCCTCTCCTCTCCTCTTTTCCCTCCTCTCCTCTCCTCTTTTCTCCTCTCATCTCCTCTCTGCTCCTGTTTCTCTTTGTCTTTCTTTCTGTCTTTGTCTTTCTCTGTCCCTCTCCTTCTCCTTCCCCCCTTCCCTCTCTCTCACATACACACACAGGCATACACATGTATTTGTGTGTGTGTGTGTGTGTGTGTGTGTGTACCCTCAAGGGTCTAGCTCCAGTCCTAAACTGACTTTTTGAAGTAACCCTTTCTAATAGGATTCTGGGTTCTGCTGTTTGTCAAATAATTTGTTATGAAGTCAAAACTGCAGTTTAAAAAAAGGTGGGTAATGGGCCTTACAAAAGAAAATTTCCCATAAGTATAATCCCTTCTTAGTTTATATTTATTATGCTTTTATATAAAAATTTTAAAGTTGATATAGAAATATATCTTAACTACAATTATGAAAATAGATGTTGAAACTTTCATAAATCAAATAGGAGACACACACACATACATACCCATACACACACCCTTTTTTCTTATATAACCTGTATGGTCTATCTACTTTTTGCCAAGGTTCTATGCTATGTATTAGTTTCTATTTTACAAACCAATGACAGTAAAGAGATGTGGATCTCAGAAAGCTTTTTGTCTGACTGTCCCATGTGTAGCTACGGCCAGTGTTTGCCCGTGCTATGGCCTGTGTTTTAGAGTGTGTTGAATCTTTGGAGTTTATTCTCATGCTAGGAAAGAATTGCAGAGATGTCATTCTAGGCAGAAACAAAACTTGTAGGCCTCAGAAATCTTCTTAAGTGGGATTTGTTCTGGTACTGGGGGCTGAAGTGAGGACCTCAGCGTGTGGTAGGCAAACCTTCTTCCATTGAGTTACATCCCCAAATCATCACTAGTGTTTTTACGTTTAGATAACAATAACTTTTCACTTTGCTCCATGAATTACTTATTAGTCTTTATAATCCACGGGTTCGGGTAGACAGCTTAGAAGCAGATGTAAGGAGGAATTCAGTCTTTCTTCCTCTTTGTTCTCATCCTCCA
>NW_026263458.1:62500-181776 GCF_947179515.1 Apodemus sylvaticus
CCCCAATGCTGGGTCTCCTTGAGTACTTTGGCTAAGATATGAGTGATGTCTATGCTTTTTTTTTCCTTGAGAAAAATCTCTAATGCAGAGGACAACCGTTTTATTTTGGATATTAAGCAGGTATGTGGTATGGCATGAGTGCTTGAGAAAAGAAAACGATGCATTAGCTGTGAACTCCCCATTGTATGTCTTGTGTATTAGTAGTTGATGATATTGAAACAGAGGAAAACTTTTATGGGCTGATTTACTTACACAGTGATAATTCAGACTTGATCCAGAAGCACAGATAGGGAGGGGGTTTCCATAGACATGAGCTTCCAGGCAACTGTCTTGAAAGTACACAGTATGGGATGATTCTTTCATTTCAGATGATGTGCAATCGGGAAGTAGTTTTCCTACTTCCCACACTTTCCTACAGTTTTTTAAACCAAAGAAGGCATCTTAGAGTAATTTAGCTTAAAAAAATGTTCTTCAGGTCACTTTTTTTGATATGTAGTTGATTTCCCCTATAGCAAGATTGACTTTTTGGAAGTCAATTTGAACTTCTATATTAAATATTTTTGTTTAGTTAATAATTATTGGATTCTTTTGAGATTCCTAACACAGTTTGTTAGTGTATAGCTTTGGAAAACAGTGTATGTCATAGTCCTGCACAGTGACATGATGATCATTTTTCTTACAATCTTTGAATGGTGTGGTCATAAAATAATCCTTGTGCTAGAAAATACAAGAGGAAGAAGAAATACATGCGTAGAGGCTATGGTTTGGGTTTCAGTGTCTCTTCTTCATATTCATGTATTTGTAGGGGGGTGGTCCTACTCAGAAGTTTCATCAGATTAAAGATCCCTGTTTATTTTTTATTTTTTATTTTTTTAAGATCCCTGTTTATAAACTCTTTAGAGGGGTGAAGAAATAAGCAACAACTCGATTTCAGATACTTATTTTTTCAACATACAGCTATCTCTTAGAACAGTTTCTTACTTTTTAAAAAAAAGTACTTATGTTTTGCTGTATCAGAAAGAAGAGAAAAAATCTTAGAAACATATTAAGCATATGATGAAATTGAAAGGGTTCTGAAGAATCCTTTAGAATCTGTTTTCTTTGTGCAGGTACCAGATGTTGATGTTGGCAGCACTTATGAGGGTCACAGGACATTTAAAATCACTAGGCTGGGGTGAATAAAATTCCAGGTCTGTTGCACTGAAAATTATTTGAAACTTGTGTTTGTTTACTCAGTGGTAAGTAGTACAAAAAGCATTTTTTTCTATATGAGTGTGTTTTAAACAGGTACCTTTGACATACATACATGATCAATGAAAATGTTTAAAACACATTTGTGTCCCAGGGGCTCCTATCACTGCAGGCCACTGGTTCCGTTGAAGTCCATTTTCACATGTGCAGAGCTGATCACGCTGCACTTGACCTTCCTTGTAAGTTATTTGCTTCATGTACTAGAGGGCTAAGGCTACATAGCTGTGCAAGAAGGGGGAAAAGGCGTACGTGCTACACTTAGGTAGTATTTCCTTAGTGTTCTCTGACAGTAATTTTGAGAAGAAAAGAGGACTTTTTATGCCCACCCCAACTTTTGGGACTGAGCTAAGTTTCTCATTGATAAAATAATTAAGAGTTTATAGTTTCAATGCTAAAATAGAAAGTAAAAAAATGTTTTTGAGGAACAAAACCAATTCCAACAGGGGGTACCTCTCTGTACTCACTGTAGATTCTTATTTATTCTTGTTTTATAGGTGTCACACTTGAGTAGTTAAGTTGCCTCCTTTCTTAGTTTTCCAAAGGAGTTTAATACATAGATCCTCCAGTTTGCCTTGTTTCTTTAGTTAGGAGTTTGAACCAATGCTGTAAGTGCAAGGAAATCCATTTCTTCTAGTCTGTGTTATCTATCTTATTACCGTCCATCACGATAGTATTCCAGCTTTCTGTGGGAAGGGAAGTATTTTGAATAGTCTGTCAGAGGAAATGGCTAGGAGGAAAAGCAGATCTCAGCAGCTCTCATTTCTGGGATTACGGCTGACTTCTTCCTTTTTAGCACACCTTTCAGGTTGTGTATAATTATACAGAGTGGAAATAAGAAAAATAGTATGTGTGATGAAGTTAATTTTTATACACCAAAGAAGTCCAGATGTTGCTTGTTCTGTTTGTAGATCCTGGTGCCTTGGTTTCATTCAATGACAAAGAGAGGTGTGGTGTTATTTGTGCTCTCATGTCGCTAAACCTCAGGAACATGCCAGGACATTTAGATTGAATTATTATGTGAACATCACTGAATAGTCTTCACAGTCCTAGATGGTGTGGCCTATTCCTTAAGGTTATGTGATACATTATTTTGCTCCTAAGTCACAAGACTATACAGCGTATTTCTGTTCTGCATATTGTAGTCAACCGGAACAGATATTTTTATATTTAAAACATCTGAATACAGAAAAGATACAAAAAGAACACAGTAGAAATGCTGAAAATCAAGCATACATAGGGTGCACTTGTATGAGTGGAGTTTACAAACCTCAAGCCGTGGGTGAGTTGGTGAGTGAATGGTGTGTGACTTTGAGGACCTGGGGCATTATAACAAACTACTGTAGACTTTGTAAGCCCTCTGCCCTTAGTTCGGTTTTTTAATTAGTTGTATTCTTTATTTACATTTCAAATGTTGTCCCCATTCCTGGTTCTGCTTTCCCCCAAAACTCCCTAACCCTCCCCCCCTCCCCCTGCTCACCAACCCACACACTCTGTCTTCCCTGTACTATCATTCCCCTACACTAGGGCATCTCGCCTTCTCAGGACCAAGGGCTCTTCTCCCTTTAGTGTCCAACAAGCCATCCTCAGCTACATATGCATCTGTAGCCCTGGGGCCCTCCATGTGTACTCTTTGGTTGGTGGTTTAGTGCCTGGGAGCTCTGGGAGTACTGGGTAGTTCTTTAGTAATTAATCAAGTTACTGAATCTTTGCATTTTATAAAACTTATTTTTAAATGTTTGAATCTTATACTTAGATTAATATATGGATATATTGTACAAGATTATTTGACTGTTGTCAAGACATTTTTCATTTAAAACCTTTTTCTGATTAAAAACTAATATAAGAGCTAAAGTCTAAACAATGTCAGGATCATATCTTGTCATCCTGGAAAGTCGTCCGTGGGTGTGACAAGATGGAGATGCCCATTTGCTTAGCACCGTCTCTCAAGCCCTTCTGAGGACTGCCTCCTCCTCAGACACAAATGTGTCTGTAGTAGTTTTTCTGGTTTCTCTCTTCTTCTTCTTTTTAATCATAGATTTATTTGTAAGCAGATAATTTACCATCAATATTTTGCTCCAACAATAAGGCCTTTGTTTTCTTGTCCTTCATTTTTTTTTCTTTTTCAACTATGTGTACATTAGATCATTTTATAAACATTGCTTCATGTCACTCTGTGGGACCACCGTGTTCTCATGGTCCATTGTCAAATGAAGCATTGTCTGAACAAGCTAGCTGTCACACACAGCCATTTGATGTTTAGATTGGTAGTGTATATAGCCACAGATCCTATATCCATAGGGTTTCTGATCACCAAGGACAGAATGTTTTAAACTGATGTATTTTAACTTAACATTACTGTGATAATTACGACATAGGTCTTTTATATATTATATACATACATATGTATCTATAAATTTATTATATTTACTTGTATTTATATTGCTAATCAGTATACTTATGTAAAGGAAACAGACTTACATGATAGGCAGCATTGAGGGGGAATTTTAGAATGCCTTTGTCAAGTCTTTAGTTTAGTCGAGTGTGTAAAATAAACAATGCCTACTGTGTGATGAATGCCAAAGAGCTAATCAATTTTGGATATTACTCCTGGTTAGAACTCATGTAAGCTGTCCTGTATTATAGTTACTTGGAAAGATGTGTAGAAGTCTAATGTTTTGAGTGGGTAAATTTGTTTTGTAACCTGTGAAATGTGTTCCTGGGGATAGTGCATCTAACCTCTGAACTTTCCACTCATTGTCTATGCAGTGAGGATTCCAATAATGCTTTTCTTTTGGATGATATGAGGATATAGGAATACCTTTTGTAAATTTATATGCAGTTTGCTAATTTACTAATGTATTCTTGCCAAATGACCTAAATTAGAAGGAGGGTGATTTGGATCAAGTCCCTGAGCTCACTGTCTAGAGTCAGATTACATTTGTCCATTCTACTTGGAAGAGGTGTGTGTGTGGGGGGGCATCAAAGATGTATGATTTTAATCTTATTTTTGTTAGAGGCTATGACTACTCTAACCCCCATAGCTTCAATTAAAAAACTTGAAAATAGTTCATTTTCTATTCTAATTACTTGGCAGAAATTTAGAATAGCAAGAAACAAGTAACAACCAAATCTTTCCTTTGCACTTACAGATCAACAGAAGAGATTCTTGTGTCCTACAGACCAAAGAAAGAATCAGCAGGAATGCCCAGGGTGAATGATGGATTGCAGAGCCTGGCTGGTAATTACTTTCACTGAGCTAAAACATTAACTTGATACATGGGAGCAAGGCCAGATGAAAATCGGTAGGTGGACCTCTTCCTCCCCATGGAATGCCCATACTTGCCTTGTGGAGGTAGTTGTTTCTTTGGTGGGAGAGTCCAGCTCAGCTTCCTTTCCCGAGCCTCAGCATGGATTTTCATCTACCACCCCGGTAGACAAGGAGTGGTACCCTTGTTTCGGCCATTGTAATGATAGGTGTTTAAGTCATCCTGCTTTCTGAGATGGCAAGAACTCACAGTTTCTCAAGACTTTTCAGTAGGATACCCGATAACAGATTATTTCTCCTCTTGGGGTTCAGCTTTTTTGTATTTTTTTTCATAATGTGGGCTCTGGAACCCACATGGTTGATAAGCATTTTAGCATTAACTTAGCTTTTGGATTTTTGTAACATGGCTACTGAACAGATTCCTTACACTGAGCTAGAGAATACTGTTCTCTTCAGAAGAGCCAGGGGATATTTTTAATGACATATAATAGTTATTAATACTTCACTACTTTGCTATCTAGGAAAGATTGTGATGTGCTTATGACACCATGTATGTTTTCATTCATGCATGGTTTCAGATGGCCATAGAATGTAAAGTATGTGAGAACTCATTCAGTGCCACTGTGCTCTCCGTGACTACCGTCTCAGCATACAGTACACTTGAACTTGAATTTTCTGAGTTCAAGTTGATTATTACCTCATGGGAATAATAGTTATTGTTTTGAGAGACTTAGAGTAGATTAGATCTTAAAATCTATACTAAAGATAGAAATGGCACTAGATGATGAACTCTCCCGTATTGTTTCTTTTATTTTAATCATGCTCCATTTCTCCAACCACGATGTTTTGTGCTGGTCAGGAAGTTCTCTGTTGTGTGCCATATTGTTGAAAGTCTAACTTTCTGATATCAGAGTCCATGGTTTCTTGCCATCTGCCGAACAGGCTGACCTGAACATCTATTGCCATGCTAGCCACAATGGGTACTTACTAATCTAGCCGGCAATTGTGGGCATGCACTACAGTCAGTGAAAAGGATGCTTATCAGTCTTATTGTTTTTGACATCCATGGAGAGCCAGAAAGGCAGATAATGGATATTGAATTTACAGATGCTCTATTTCTAATGTTAGATTGTGTTTTGTGTATTTATGAGTTAGTTATATTTCTGACATATAAACATTTCTCACATGTGATTTTACAGATATATTCTCTTGCAACAGACATTCTGTGGAAGCATGATTTTGTTGTTGAAACATCTACCATACTTTGCTTTCTTAGACGTCTGAATTGAAGGTGTACTATTTTGAGTATCTATAAATACTCAGTCTAGCTAGCATAAGCGTTTAAGTTGAAAGGCTTCAATTATAAAAAAAGATTCCTTTAAAGAGCTGATTTTTGTGGAATTTTTAAGTAACATGAGAATATTATTGATAAAAGGAACTTTTATTAAACACTGTTAGTTTCTGTGGGATGTACTTGGTGACTCATTGACAGCATGGAATACTGGTTTGGTAGTTTATCTATTTTCTTTACTTACGTGCTTTGAGAGTGGGTGTATTGTTTTTTCAAACCTTCATTGTCACAAACTTGGAGCACAGGGCTGGAGATGGTTCAGTGGTTAAAGACACTGTTCCTCTGGAAGAGGAGTAATCTGGGGTTTGATTTCCAGCACCCAGGGTGGCTCACAACTGTCTGTAACAGGCACTCGTGGTGCACCTATATCTATGTAAGCAAAGCACCCATTCACATAAAATAAAATAAATGCAATTTTTGAGTGAGGGGTGCTATCTTTTTTGAAAGATTCCTAATCTTGAAGTGACCTGCTCTATTTTTTTTTACCACAACATTTTCCTCAACCCCATTTCCTATATTACAGAAGGACCAAGTCATGGCATAAGGAAAATTGGAAAGTTTTTGTTTTTATACTAGCATTTTCTGTAGTTAGACTTGTAAATCATGTCTTTACTGGCTTCTATAAATCTCAGGCCCTTGGGAATGAAACCCATGACGTGTCTTACTTCAAAAGGTGAGAAAACCAAGGAACTCAAATGTTCTCTGCAGCAGAGCTGTGTTCATGCCCCTCCTTAGCATCATCACCTGGGGAAGTGAGGAACAGCATTCCCATCCACCTCTTACCGGCAGTGGCTTGCATGGCTTGGAGGAAGCTTTGGGACTGAGCAGAGGTTTATAACTACTGCTGTCTGGCCTTCCTTGACCATTGTTTCCCCTTCCAGGATTCCTGTAACTGTCAGCCGATGGTTCATACTCCCAAATGTTTCTAATACTGCAATGATGTCAGAAGTATTTTTTTTAAAGGCTAGGATTAGCAGTTACAGTTTTTCTTCAAACATCTTTGGAGTGGAGAAACTTCTGTCAAACGTGGAGTGCTCTTTTCCTCTTTTCTATCTTCCTGCAGTTTTCCCACTTCTTTGCTAACTTATTCCACCTACATTGCTTTGGAATCCCCACCCTACAAAAGTTAGTCAACATAGATTATATCAATTATACTCTGTCTCCACTTTGGCACCACTCTTTCTGTGGATCTTTATTGAGCATTGCATCTTCCTTAAGTTAGTTAAAGGCCTCAGGGAGGTTGAAAATTGGTCTAGACAGTGGATGAATCCTGTGAAGGGTGATTCAAGTCTTGGGGTTTTCCTGAGATAGGTCCTGATTTAGACCTGGTAATATTTGAATGCCTGAGGTAAAGGCATTAAGTGTCAGAACAGATGCTTCAATGGAAAGAACAAGCTACAGGGCACAGGAAGAGAAGATGATTGTGTTCTGTAGGGGGTATGTGCTATATAGTTCAGCTTAAAATTAAGAAAGACTTCATACATTTACATTCATACTTGTTTCCATGCTTAGGGTAGATGCTGTCTGTATGACATAGGAGGGTGTCTGATAGGCTCAGAAGCTTTTTACTCTCTGGCTTTTAAGGTAATAGGATTTCATCATTGTCTTAGTCACTTTTATATTGGTGTGTTAAAATACCATGACCCAGGCAACTTGCAACAATTTTTTGAGGTTCATAGTTTTAGAGGGTTAGAGTCCATGACCAGTGTGGTAGTGCGTATGGCATCAGGAGGCAAGCATGGTGCCCGGGGAACACTCTTCCATTCTTGGTCAGAGTGCAAACTTGTACAGCTACTTTGGAAGTCAATATGGATGTTTCTCAGAAAATTTGGAATTGATTTACTTTAAGACACAGCTATACCACTCCTGGGCATATACCCAAAGACACGCCATCTTACCACAAAGACACTTGCTCAACTATGTTTATAGCTGCTTTATTCATAATAGTCAGACTCTGGAAACAACCTAGATTTTCCTCAACCAAAGAATGGATAAAGGAAATATACACTTAAACAATGGAGTATTACTCAGATGTTAAAAAATGACAATGTGAAATTTTCAGACAAATAGATTAGACTACAAACCAACCAACCAACCAACCAACCAATCAAAAATACCATGATCCTTAGCAAGGCAACACAGACCCAGAAAGGCAAGCAT
This sequence comes from Apodemus sylvaticus, assembly GCF_947179515.1. Classification (NCBI taxonomy): domain Eukaryota; kingdom Metazoa; phylum Chordata; class Mammalia; order Rodentia; family Muridae; genus Apodemus; species Apodemus sylvaticus. The sequence continues at coordinate 70,528 of NW_026263458.1, forward strand.
GATATGTACTCACTTGTAAGTGGATATTAGTTGTTAAGGATAATCATACTGCAAGTCACAAACCCAGAGAGGGTAAGTAACAAGGAGAGAGGACTGTGGTGGGGGTGGGTACATGGATCTTCTGAAAAGGGAAAACAGAATTTGTAGGTGGACCAGGGGCAGGTAGGAATAGGAACAGGATTGACACTATTTTTCAAGGAAAGGAAAAGTTGCCTAATCAAGAAAGGACAGTTCATTTATCAAATACATACATACATACATACGTACGTACGTACATACGTACATATATACATACATCATGCAAAATTCATTGACTGATCTAAATCCCTATATTCTTCCCTCAACCCTAATTCCCCATAGCAAAGACTTACTACAGAGAGGAGTGGGCCATACTGGAAAGTGTAAAATTAATGATAACATAGACTATTGTTCTGATTGCTTTTCTTGGCTGAGAAATTCAGCTTTTTAAAAGCTGGGCTGAGTCTTACAGTAGGAAAATAGTTCCCTGTCCTCTGATCTTTCTTTTATGTAATGGTAAAGTGTTTTCTTAGCCACCGCTGGATAATGATGCAACTGTCCACAGAACAACCCCTTCACAGTTTTCAAATAGATACTTAAAAATAATCGAGGCAAATACTTGTACCTAATGTGAAAACACTGATGCCTATGCCTGCCCCGTCTTTCCTGGGGGCATGGTGTAGACTAGGAGCATGAAAGCCCTAGCTCTCAACAAAGAGAGAGATGCCTCGTGATTTTAGTCATGGAGATGAACAGCCTTGAGAGTAGGCACTGGACCAAGTTTTCTCCAGTGCTTCCTGAGAGGAACTATGCTAGGAGAGGGTAGTGATTACTTCCTATCTGAAATTTAGAAAATTAACTGCTTGCAATAAGGCTGTGGAGCTCAAAAAGGCAATGAGACAGCCCTACCTTCTGAGGGAGACTCTTACCACAGTAAGAGGCCGAAGCTGTGATGGATACCCAACACTGGGCATCACCTCTGACCTACTGTTTTATTATCTTACGTTCCCTTCCTGGAATTCGCATCCTCGATGCAGAAGCTACAGAGCTACCATCAGCTTATGCTGGGTCTGCCTGCCATTGTGAATTCTGACTCAAAACGGAACATATATATTCCTCCTTCTTCTCTTCTGTCTTTAGGTTGCTGGCCAGAGCTAAATATGCTTTCTCTAGTCCTTTAGGTCTCCTTTTCTTTAAAGCTTTTGTGTCTGCCCTGTAGCTGTTATCTGCCAGGTGGCTGACCTCCATGTTGGCTTAACTCAAACCCTTCCCTGTTCAATTCTGTGACACCTGCTGAGGTTTACAGCTTACCTGCTTTCAAGTTTCTCTTTTCAATTTTAGTAAAATTGTCTTTGAACATCTAACAACAAGAAGTCACACCATGCATTCCATTTCTATAGAATTTATTTATTTATTTTTTATTTACTTATTTATTTATTTATTTATTGTTGCAATACTTGGTTGGCAAGCTCTCCTTTCTGGTGAGATGGCGAAGTAGACAGAGTTTTCCCCACATGGAAGCCCACTGATGGTGAAGTTGCCTTATTAACTGCCTTGATTTTACTTCTTGTGTCACCTTCATGGAAGATGTGTTAGAGTAAACCGTTATTATGTCTCCTGCTGCTTACAAACTGAGTCTCTTTTTCTTGGTCATCTTACTTCTGCTTTGGGTTGTTATGATGACAGAGGAAGAAGCATGTTTTGAGAAACATGAAAAGCCATTGTCATTCTGAGAGCAGTTAGTTAATTTTCATTGTGTTCATTTAGCCTGCCGTGTTTGCTTTAGTGTCTGAGTTTGGTGTCAGTTCTGTTATTATATTAAAGATGTTTCCTGCCATACATTTTCCATTTCAGTTATGAAAACTCACTTTATTTCCTAAGATGAATTATAATTAGGATTGTTTGGTACTGAGACTCTTTTCCTCACTTAATACCCCTAATGAGATACAAATGTTCTAAATGTCCTTATGAGCGGATTATATTTAGAGAGGAATCCACTTATTTTAGTTAACTAATCCTTTTGCTCCTGTGTCACACATCCTTATTAGGCCCTCACGTTCCTGCTCCTTATGGAATTCTTGTGAGATCAGACCTCTGCAAGCAGTATGATTAACTTTCAGGGTCAGAGGTATTGAAAATGTCAGTGGAATTTGTTGATGTTCCATACCTTGTTGTAGCAGCACTCTTCTTAGACACATTAATGATAAATACAAGACTTTTTCTAGTCTTACAAAGCGAATTTTTTTAGTGATCTTCTTGTATTTATGTCAGTTTTCCATAGAATAAAATAATGGACTTATTTTGAATTTTTTTTCACTCTGTTCTCCTGCCACCCTTAGCATCTTGGAATGGTTTTTCTAACTCAGTGGGTCATTGTTTGTTGTACTTGATGTCCCAGGAGAGCAAACTGTGTGTGGTGTTGAACATCACTAAGTGATATCTGCGCAACATCTAGGGATCAGTACTGGGTACCCTTCCTGATGACTGTGTTTATTTTGTACAGAAAGCAGAGAGAAATAGCATTTTGAACAGCTTGATTTGTGAAGTTGCTTTTTGAGTTCAAATCCTGGCTTTATTGCTTACTGTTGGCCTATCTGTAGATGAATTATTGGACTTCCTTATTCTCTGGCATTCTGCTATACATACAGGTGATTATAATGCTACTTGCCTTGTGGGTGGCTACGAGGATTCTGTGAGCACATTAGAGAATAGTACCAGTTGCAGTCGCTGTGTATATTTGTATGATAGTGTCTGGTTGAATTTCTACAAGTATTGTCTAATATTATTCTCTCTTGGTCCATTCAACCAATGAAAAAATATTACTGACTTTGTAAAAGGAATGTCATAAAAATATAATAGTACCCATAATTTTGTTACTGGTATCAGAGTTGGAATTGTAGGACAAATTTCTTCTCATCTATTAATCTAGATGGAATTGCGTCTTCAGGGACCTCCCCACTTCTTTGATTATTATAAGATGTAGGAAGGTACTCAAGTTCTTTTTCTTAAATCTGTGGTGATTCAGTTCATTCATTTTAAAATTACTTTAAGTATAATTGTTTCTTCTTTTACATGACTTTGGCTTTTACTTGCCATGGTTAATTAATACCAGTTCCCTATCAGTAGAGTCTAATTATATCAGAAGTCATGTTAATGAGTTATGATTCACTGTATTAGTGGTGTTAGTTCTTTCTGTTGGTTTATGAGCAGACAGGCATGTAGTTATGTTGTCCCCTTGTCTTTGATAAACTCATGTGACAGGTCAAAAGAAGTGATAATAGAAAAGAAATCTGTCAAGAAAGCTCAAAGTGAAGCAAAGAAAAAGTATTCACACTGAAAATAAGATTTGAACTAATTATAAACAGGATTCCTGGAACAGGGTAACTGACCAAGGGCACATCAAGCCTCGCACTGGTGTCAGAACTGTGTGGAGTTGGGAAAGCAAAGAATTCATCAAGCCACAGAAGAGCTACCTAGTGAGCACTATGCACTGTTCAATATAGTGTTCTTGTTTGTAAATTAAACAACACATCTTGAAAGTACCCCTATGTGATGGAAAAAATAACGTCTATTCTCCTGCCCATTATTGGTATCACCAATATTTTTCTCACCCCTGTAGTTTAGTCTTTTCGGAATGTGATACAAATGTAAATCATAGAGTGTGTATTTGTAAGTGTGGTGGTTTCATTTGAGATTCATGTCTGTTGTTGCATGTAAGAACCTTTGGGGCTTAAGCCAAACTGTAAGACTTGCCTGAAGATAGAGTAGGGAGGGCTCTTATTGTAACCTGGCTAGGCTCTGGTCGGGAGTACACATTCAACATTCAGCGTGAGTCCTGGCTTCAAGAATCCTATGGGAGCTGAAACATGTCTCAGCTGAGGCCCTTAGGAGCTGCCAAAGGTGGTGGGGCGGACTGGCCTAGTGTGGTGAGGAGAGAGGATTATCCAGAGGTGAAGCCCAGCAGGCTATGGAGCATGTGAGGAAGTTACTTTCTCCCATTGTTCTCTGTTCTTTGCCTAAATTACTTTTCTGGCATTACTTTTCTGATTTTGCTTCATTAAATGGCTCCTTTTCTTTCCATTCCACCTCGTCACCACAGGAATGTGTTTCCAGTACTGGTACCGCACTTTGGATCACTCCTGTTGTTAAATCAGGTGTCATGTTTATAGGGACCAATCTTTGCTGCCTTCTGGCGATGGCAATGCCATTGTGCTCCTGAATTCACACTGTTGTACATGTGGGGAAGGGGCTTGTGCGGCCTCGTGATGAGCTGTTGGCAGTTAATGGTTGCTAGAAGAGGAAGAATCATTCTTCTCATAATTATAGCCATTGCCAAATTGCCCATGCTTCAATAAATAACCACTAACTCATGCCCCTGCAAGCAACCTTAATTAAATTGAGTTGGTTACAGAAAAAAAAAGACAAAGAAAAAAAGAGAGGAAAGGGAAGAAAAGGAAGAAGGATATGAAAATGGGAGAAGTGAGAATGAGGGGGCTCAGTGTTGGGAGATGATAATGGGGTTAAAATGACTAAAATTCAATATAACGCATGTATAAAGTTGTTAAAGAATAATGAAAAGGGACCTATCTCAGTTTATCTGAAGTTTTCCATTGCTTCCCACAGGGAACAACAGCATAAATGTCACTGAGATGTTGGTGAATTGGGGGCCCCTTAGAGCTGCAAGTTAAGGGTTCGGTAGTCCCAAACCAGTTATAGGCTCTTTTGTAAAGATCTTGGTAAATCTTCTACCAATTGGGATTCTATGGATTTTTTTTAACCTTTATTTTTAGTACTGGGGAATCAAACCCAGAGTTCATCATATAGTCATGTATTTTCCAAGTGTCCATCAACTGAAACATACTCCCTGTTCCTGGGACCATATTTTTAAAGGTACAGTACACAAGCTAGATTGAACTCTGTGGCAAAGACATAATGGTGAAGTAATGAAGCATTGGTAATTCTTGGGCCATGATCAACTAACTCATCCTTTGTGTAATCCTCATCAGCAGACTCCTGAAGCTGCATCAAGCTAAGTAGGAGATTCTAGCTTGATTAATAGTTGTCTGTCTGTGGCATAGGGGGTGAAGTACTCTAAGAGGTGGTATTCAGAATAGCTGTACTTCCCACAAAAACATTTACCAAAAGGTAGTTTGTTCATATAAATACTCATGCTGGAAAGATACTATCATTAATTACAAAATAGTAACTAGAGTTATAGCTGAAGTACATTTTATACTTAGGGATAGGTCCATCAGAGAAAAGACGGTTTCTTGTCTGTTATAGGCAGGAAACTGAGGCAAGGGCAATTTAGCCTGAGGTCTGATCGCTGGTGGTAGGGGAACAGAGACTCACACTCAGGCAGTCTGCTTGAGACTCTGTATTCTGCTGTGCATATGTTTGGCCTTCGGAGTTCTAGCATATTAGTGAGTGCCTGAAGGACGCTCAGGAAACTCATTGTGTGTCCTTCATTTTAAGAGCAAGGTCTTCAGGAGACTTTAAGATGATCATGGTGTCTTGGAGTAAACTCGATTCTCCTGCCAGAGGCCCTGGTCGCTGAAGGAGGTGTTAGGTTGGCTTGTTGCTGGTCTCATGTCAGGGGACAGAGAGATGCCGCTCATCTAGGAAGACTCACGAAATTGACGTTCCTTTCTATTCTATGCCTTGGCCCTGGCCCTCTCTTGCCTGGGAATACATTAATTTGTTCTCTTCCTGTGCTCTCTGCCACTTATTTTTCCCAGGGAGCCTGGAATCCCCGTTATCTTTTCTAGGCTGCCCTCTCTATTTGCTTGACCCATCCACCAGGTCTCTGTATGTAAAGTACTGTTCTAGCTGCTGCCAGATACCCATGCTCCTGGCTTGCTTTCTATTGTGTTAAACATCGCTTGTGGGCACTTGTGGGGGAAGGCCTTCCTTGGCTTACACATTCCAGATCACTGTCCATCACTGACGATGTCAGAACAGGAGCTCCAGCAGGAACAAAGATGGGAACCTCAGCAGAACGACACTTCCTGCTTGCTCCCAGGCCCATGTTCAGTTACCTTTCTCATACCTCCCAGGACCACCTGCCTACAGATAGCACTGCCCGCTGTGGTCTGGGCCTTCCATGTAGCTCAGTCCCCAAGAAGCTGTCACATAGACATGCCTACAAACCAAACTGATAGGAGTCATTCAGTTCATTCTTCCCCAGTGACTAGTGTGTGTCAAGCTGACAAAAGCTAACCCTCATGCCAGGTATGAAGGAGAATACCAGTGCATTATATTCACTAGTCGCTGACTTTTTCCTCCATATTTTCTACAATTAAGAATGTCCTTCTCAATTTCAACTCAAAATACCTGAAAAGAGTCCTTGTTTAGTTAAGAGAGAGTAAATTTCCCCAGGTAAGTTCCCATATGTTTTCTGTAAAAACCAGCACACACTTTCTTTGTATTTCACCCCCGTCGATGAGAGTCTTAGAACAGTAATCAGCCAGGATAAGCCACTCAGCTCCTGTTGCCTTGCATTTTGTTGGGCAATTTTAGCTCTTTTTTTTTTTTTTTTGGTGCTATTCAGAAGAGTCTGCTTCTTGTCACAACACTGGCATCCCAGGTTCTGTGATCCTTTTCTTTGCAGGTCCTGGAGCAGTTGAACTGTAGGTATGCTCACCTAAGTAGGTAAAATGGTACAAGATGCTCGGGAGGGGTGTGTGTGTGGTTCCATTCCGATTCCGGTTCTGGTTCTGGGAAGGTCTGGTAGTGTGTGCACATGGCCACTGCTTTTGTAAGGTTGGCATGTGTGTGTTTATATCCCCCCAGGCCTCTGTTCTTCCCTTCCCTTCTAGAGCCTTTCCCTCCTTTTGTTGGCCCTTTACTCCCTACTTGGGGCTTTGTGCATGCTAAGTGTGCACACAACTGTCTATGTGTAGCAATAGCCCTGCATGCTTTCTCTTACAGCTTTTTATGGTTTATCCAAGGAGTGGCTAAAGGACCTGGTAAATGTATGCTCCTCCTTCCCTCTGCCTCTTCCTTCTTTTCCCTCCTGCTCCCCTCTCTTCCTTCTTTCCTCCTCCTTCCCTCTTCCTTTGCATCCATTTAGTTCCATCTCTGGCTCAAGAATGTGTTCTTGAATAGCTCCTTCAAGAACTAAACAGTGCGAACCTTAGTGCATCTTAGTTCATGACCCATTTATGTGTTTGTGGCCCAAATCCTTCCATGTGTGATATTACCTTCTTAGAATAATTGAGGCCTTCGTGAAATACAGAATAGCTGTGTGCCCTGTCAGATAGGATGTGAAGGCCCTGTGTAATCCTTTGCTAGTGGGATACTTTAAGGCACGTTTGCACTACACTGAAGGCTTAAGTATGGGCCCAAGTTTAACCTTATCTATTAGGTAAATGGGTTCGGCACAGTTTGTTTAAGGTCCTAGGCCTTTCTGTGAACTGAAAACGTGCTCTTTTCCCCCCAAAAGTCCCCACTGTAGAAGTGCGGATTCTGTGCTAACGTCCAGCTCTCACCGTTCGGACATTAAATACAGTGTTTTCATTTCACGTCCTTTGCAGCTGCTTCCCCTTTGAATGTCTTTTGAACCCTGAGTTGTAGTGGCTGGAGCTGGAGGGCTGGGGTTGGTTGGTGGTGCATTTTTATCCCTGCTCAGAGCCCTTTCTTGGCGTGTTACCTTGCTGCTCAGGTCGCCTTCAGTTTCTCTACAGGACAGTCTTCTTGGGGTTGGAGACTTCAAAGAAAATCTTCTGACAGTGTCGTTGCTCTTCGTTGGGCAAACTCCTCAGCTGTGTAGCCAGAGCCTCTTTTGAGTGTAGGGCAGCTTACCTGTCTGCATTCACTTTTCTCTGATAGTCTTTACCTGTTTGGTACCAGGCTTAGTGTTCCCTAGTTTCTTAATCTTGTCCTTTCCTTATCACAATTGTTCCTTTAGTAGAGTTGCTAGTATATTTATGTACTGCTCTGAACTAGGTTTTAAAGTCCTGGAAGAACTTTAGCCAGGTATGGTAGAGGCACTGTATAGACCTTTTATGGTGACATAGACCTGCAGATTCCATGCTGAGAGGTAGAACAGGTTACCCTCATTCACAGGATAACCTAATTTAAGATTACCTTCAGCTATACAGTGAGTTCAAGACCACCCTGGCTATTTGAGGCCCTGCATCAAAACAAACACTGGCAATAAAGATTTTATACATTTAAAAGGATTTTAATATTTCTGTCTGGAAAGATTACCACTATTCTTTTGGCTAATTGTGTTGTCAACTACTATTAGTTAAGACTGATCTAATTTAAATATGAATTTGATGTTTGAATTTAATATTTTAAGGCAGCATGGAAAGAAGGTGAATGGTATAGTGGCTTCAATAGAGGCTGAATTTATGAATGAATTTTAAATTCGAGTTTGTTGTATAGACACTGTGATCAAGTGCTAAGTAAGTAATGTGAATGATATTGTTTAAAGCTTTTCCAAAACAGATCTTAAATCTTAATCAATATCCAACTGTCTGAACTGTAAAATTGTTTCAGTAGACCACCTGAGCTATGGGTAAATGTGTAGAAATCTTGGAGAATGCAAAAGTGCAGGCTTAGATATGATACAAGCGTAAGCCATTATGATTTACATGATTTATCTCCTCAGTATAAATATTGTACTTGTAAAGTTAAAACTGCTGTCCTGGAAATCAGATTGTGGTTGTCTTGAGTATTTGTGGGCCTGGCAGAGGTTTTAGGGTTATGTTTGTGTTTAGATTAAATTTGAATGGTAAGTTAAGATTTATGGTGAACAGTATGTAGAAAATATTATTTGCTTTTTCAGAGCTTATGAGTAAAAGCAACATCTGAATTTAATGTTTGAGAACCAACCAAATTCAAGAAATATGATACAATTCTATTTTAATTGTTTCCCTTAATTGTTCCTAACTTCTGATCATTTACGGTTTATGTGTTTATGATATTAACATATTTAGTACCCTGTCACTGGTTACATTTAAGTTTCTGTAGTCATACTTTCAGGATTTTTTTTCTCTTAAGATAGGAATAATATGAGACCTCTGTTTGCCCAGAGTCCTAGATGATTGTATTCTGATTTTGTTCATTACATGAGATATGCTCACATGGTTTGCTTCTGAATAAATCCTTTTAAGAATTAGTCAGTCTTTTCCCTGAAATGCACCTTTTACCTATTCATCCATTCATATATGAATCTTGTGTCTCCCTCTCCCTCCCTTTTTTCCTCCCTCTTCCCCTCCCCCTCTCAAATATTGGTCATAGGCTTGCTGTAGCTCTAGGGTAAAGGCTGTCCTTGGATCAGAAATCCGTAAAACAAAACAACAGCAAAAAAATGATACTGCTTGGTAAGAACTACGGCTGTGAATAAAACAGAGACATTGTGTGTGCTCTAGGTAACTGCGAATGAAGCTGAGGAGAGAAATAAAGGAGATAGTCACCAGTCTACACACTATGGACCTGTCTACACAGACAGGGTGCAGTCCAAAGACTTCCAGGAGGAAACGGCACCTCTGCCTCCATATTCTTTAGTTCCAGAAAGGTGAAAATTGACACACCGTTAAAACTCAAGGCAACCAAAGCTCCATGTCCTCAACCAGAGCTCTCATTTTAGGTCAGGAAAGTCTTTGCTCTGCATCTTACCTGATGAGAAGATGAGAATGTGTTCTTTGAGATCCTTTCTTCCACAACAGAAATAAGTGTTTGTTTTAGAAAATTTGAATTGGATATTTTTAACCATCAGTCTCTAAGATGCCTTGTTGATAGAGTAAATTTAAAAATGAATCTGTATTGAATCTGGACAAATAAACCACAGTTTGAAGCTCCAAAAGAAATGCATACCATTAACTGTCATCTTTCAATATTAGTTTTCTCTGAATGTATGTGTGCAACCCGTCCAGCGGGTCAGTTATTCCAGGGTTCCGAAGGGGTGCTACCTGCGGGTCAAAAGGGGTGGAGAGAGGGACGGAGGCCAAGCACCAAGAATGACATGCCAATCTGAGTTGTGTCAAAGCCTCGTTTAATGTTCTGGGGTACACAGGTTTTAAGGCTTTCAGGAGAGGCATACCCCAAAGCAAGGACAAAGGAAGGAAAGGCAATCTAGCAGTTTAGCAGGAAGAGATAAGGGTCCTCTGGTGGAGACAACAGGTGTTTGCACAGGCCGGAGCCTGCCGCAGTTATCTCAGGACTTCCTTCCACCGCAATTACTGGAGTCGGTGGGTGATGATGCAGGCAGGATCATTCTGTAGTTATCTTCAAGACAATGGCTAAACCAATGCCCGCGGGAGAGGCTCCAGTTAATTGTTCTTGTATTTTAGCAGCCACCACCTTAGGGCCATGAGTAAGCAATAGTCCGAATAGCTCAGGATGGCTTCCCACATCTCCTCCTTTTTCCTTTCTTAAGTTGAGGGGTGGCTATGGAAAGAGGGTCGGCAGAGAGCCTGTTTTAGGCTATGTGGTTTTGCCCCCACGTCCAGCACCGCAGTAACTAGGCCCTTTTAGATCCTAGTAGGGCAGGGCCTCTGTCTTAGGCTATGTAAGTTGCATCCACTCCTGGCATCACATCCCACTCTAATGGCTTAATCAGGCCCTTGGTGGGTGTGACGGGCATCCAGGTAGCGGACTCACAATAATCCCGTCATGGAGTCACCCTGCAGCCAAGGGGCGGTGTGCATCTGGCACCACAATATTTCCCGTCATTGGCTACTCCACAGCTTATGGCCCTCAGCCACTATTAGGAGCCGGAGGTCACTCTCTCTGGCATTGGCGTTTCTACTGCTTAGGAACCAAGAAAGCTCTGTGCCTGCAGCAAGGGTAGAGAACTGAAGGCCGATGGTTGCTACCTCCACGTCTGTCAAGGCAGAATCAATCTGTGATTTAACAAAACTGGTTAATCTGTTAAAGGCCCAGGGGCCAAATGACAAAAGAAACAAAAGACCCAGGAGGGGCCCCAAAAGGCTGGAGAGCAAGGTGGAAAGCCAGGGTGAAATCTCAGCATCAGCATACTCTGGCAGCTAGCATGTTCCTTCAGCATCCTGTAGAAAAAACACAAACATACCTCTTCTCTACACTTAGAGTTCCCTGGCATTAAAATTTAAAAATTTTTTATGGTATATAGAGATGTTATTCTCCCCTTTTTTATTATAAAAATATTGTAAAGTTCTATGGACTTGTTCTATAATATCTTATCTTTGCGAATTATGAGGAATCTCAGTAATATGACTAATATTAAATTGTTAATAAGACATCTCAAATGACTGATTATAATAATCAGTTATAATATTTGTCTTAATCTGATTTGGAACATTTAGTATTAAAAAATAACATATGTAACAACTAAATTTATATTTTGTTTCTTATGTTAAAATAGTTATAACTAGAAAGCTTGAAAAGCTGTCAATAGTCATATGTATATTTTTGATTAATTTTTTGAATTGTATTTGTACAAACAATTGTAAAAGTTAAGAATTAGTATCATTAAAAGGAAACAACTTTAAGCAATTGCAAGCCATGAGCTATATATGTATATTATTAATATAAAAATCAAAAGTTTGATTTTTAACATTTTAAAAGAACAGCTACAGCACCCAGTTCAATTATCTGTGCTGAAGCAAGGGGACACTCAAAAGAATAAATATGTGATCTAATTATATGAGCTTTACTCCCATAGTAGATGTATTTTTATAGGATGCATGTATAAATCTATAACAATATAAAAACATGTATAGAGGCAAATTTTTAACAATTTATCTTTTAGGTAACAATTATTAATTTTGTCAAAAAGGCTTGTCACGTAATAGATTAACAATTAATAATAATTTAATTGCTGTTTAAAATAAGGAACAAATATTTTATCATGCTCTTAAAACAGTCTTTTAAAAATATTTTTATGATTTTATTTTGTAACAATTTATTATTATATCAAATCTTTATTGGAGGATGTCAAAACCTTATTTGGAGAGATTTTATATTAATGTTCTCTTTGTTAAGGAATGGAAGTGAACATATATCATAAACTGTTGACAAATACTTATGGTAGCTTTCTCCAAGTTATGTCTCTCAGTATTTGTTTTGCATCTATCTTGAGAATAGCAGAGGCTTAAATGACAAACTTAAAGCAGTGTCTTAGGCAAAATATTTATCTTAACGCCTTTTGAAAATCATTTTCTTAAAAAATTTAAAAGCCCATGTTAAGAGCAAGCCATTTCTTGAGGAATAACTTTCTAATGAAATTCTTTAAATCTAGAATAGTTTTGTATGTAGTAGGCAGGCCAAATTTTAGATCTAAGTTTGAACTTTATTTTGAACCACATCTGTATGAATCTGTTAAAAATGTTCTTTTGGCCAGAAACTCTCTAAGTGAGGCCTGCAAGACAAAACTGCATCTCTCAAGCCTCTGCAGCTTTGAGCAGCTTTGAGGCAGCTCTGAGCTTTGTATTAACTCAAATGTAAATCTCCTGATCTGAGTTTGTTATCTCTAAGGCCAGACCTACACCCACCAGGTCCTGTAAAGAGTAACCTGTAATCAGACCCTATTGTATAGAGGTCAAATAACAAAAGGAACCTGTAATATCAAAGCATAACTACAGTTTGTTGAAAGCAAAACCCAGTTTTAAACAATCTTTTCTCCTTAAAATTAATGGCAAATATATTTTTATATTGTAAAGTTTGTCCATCATCTTGTGTTTGAATGTATGACTTTGTAACTTATTGAAGAGACATTATTTTAAATCATATTTCTTATAAGTCCAATTTCCAGGCCAAGATTTACACAAAACACCAGGTCAATTTAGAAGCATCTTAAAGGCCTGTATTTCCTGGGTTGTGTCATGCCACATGTAGCTAGTTAAGATGGCTCCGACACTGAATCACCAGTTTTAAACTAACCTTTTTTTTTTTTTTTAGTAACATTATACCTTTTAAATCATAACCAATTAATTTATAACTCTATAGTCAAGATATGTAAAACATTTATACCTTTAAGACTAATTAGAAATAAAAATGAAGCGATCATACAAATCTCATAAATTTAAACCAAATATATATATATTTTTCTAGCTGTAACTTCAGAGAAATAAAGCACTTTGAACCCAATCATCATCATGATAGAAATTTTTCTAGGAGAATTAACCATTTCCACTTGTCCAGCACCTGGCCCTTTAAGAAGCAGCTTTTTTTTTTTTTTTCCCAGCTGTCTTTGACTCCTACCTTAGAATGTGAGGCACCTCAAATTAGCCTCTTCTGTGTAAACCACAATTGGCAGGACTGCCAGCAAGATAAAGCCTTTTTACCATTTTTTTTTTTTACATAAAACATAAAAAACAACCAATCATTCAGCCAAACAAAACAATAGACAACATGAATTGACACACATATAGACAAGTTTTGGTGCACCAAAGACATACAATAGACAGAGAGGGAACTTGATGTCCCCAAAAGATCCAAATATCTTAACCTGAACTACGGAGATCTCCAGGAGGTTTCGGAGAGAAAACAGGACGTCTCCCATTTTCTTCTCCTTTCCAGGAGAGTTTTGAAATAGCTTCTAACCATTATTATTATTATTATTATTATTTGATACCGTGTCCTACACATGGAAAAACTGCTTTTCTGCAACCTGCTTTTTCTCTTGTTTAAGATTTAACAATGGGGAAAGGAGGATGCCTAGTTGAACACACACACCTGTGGAGAGGGGAGGAGAGTCCAGGTCTTACATGCTGCCCATGAGCAGTTTTTCTCTGGCCACCTCAGCAGCAGTCTCTGACTTCTACCTGCATGGGTCTCCCCTGTCCATTTTTGCCTAGTCCCTGTCCAGGGAGATAGCCCTGGGAGAGGATTTGTTGAGCAATAACCTCGTTGGGACCACACATAAGGACTTTCATTTGAGAGTGAATGTCTCTTCCCCAGAGGTTAGCAGGCAGACCAGGAACCACGAAGGGCTGAGTAGAGCCAGTATTTCCCTCTGTCCTCCCAAGTCAGCAACTTTGAGCTCTGGAGAGTACTTTTTTGATTGTCCAATCCCCTGTAGATGGGTCAGAGAGGCTTGTAATAGGCCAAGCAGGGGGGCCAAGCACCTTGTGAGATCACAGTAGAATCAGCACCTGAGTCTAAGATGCCCTCAAAGCTTTTACCATTTATTTTAAGGCTGAGTATAGGACGATCTCTGGTGATTGCCTGGACCCAGTTAAAGTCTCAGGAACCTGGCTGAGAGGAGCCGCGCTGCATGCCTATCGCCGGGTATAGGGTGGTGGGCCACGTGGAGGGGTTTGTTTTGGCTCTGGCTTTTTCTAGGCATTTGACTTTGAAATAAATCTTGAAGTTAGAATGACCATTTGTCCTTCGTAGCTCCTTTAAGAGGACTACTTGCTCTCTGAAGCTTTTCTCCTCCAAGTTGGCTTTCTCCCCAGGGGGTCTCTTAACTTAATGGCATATCAGCAAGGGATGGGTCCCTCAGGAGCGGAGGATAAAGAGAAGTTACAGGAGCGGATGGCAGGGACTCAGACCTGTCTATAACGACCAAGGAAGGTTTTGGAGAGTTCTTTTTTAGGGAAAAGCGAGGTCACAGAAGCTGCCCGAGAAAAAGGGCGGAGGCAATATTCAGCAGGGTCCTCGCTCGCACTCTGAATGAGCCTCCAGTAACTAAAGAATGTGTCAAACATTGATTCACCTGTACCTGTTTTTAAAATCTTATTAATTTCTTTACCAACCTTATCTCAAGTTAGCGGGTGAATGTAAGGTTCACTTAAAATTAACCAAGGACATTTCTCATGACAAAACAAAAGAACTTAATTAAATCTTTTTTCTTAACTCTTACTCCTCTCTCCCTGAATGATTGCTTGATTTCTCCTATGAATCAAGCCTCTTTAGCCTCTTTTTTTTTCCCCAATGACAATCGGACGACAATGTTTGGCCACTTACCTGCCCCTCCAGCGATGCACGAGCGATGCGGTCTGTGGGGTCCTTCATTTCTTTTCCCGGGGTTTCTCCTCCGTCGTCCGGTAGTTGACCGTACTTCGGGTCCCTGGTTCGGGCGCCACTGCAACCCGTCCAGCGGGTCAGTTATTCCAGGGTTCCGAAGGGGTGCTACCTGCGGGTCAAAAGGGGTGGAGAGAGGGACGGAGGCCAAGCACCAAGAATGACATGCCAATCTGAGTTGTGTCAAAGCCTCATTTAATGTTCTGGGGTACACAGGTTTTAAGGCTTTCAGGAGAGGCGTACCCCAAAGCAAGGACAAAGGAAGGAAAGGCAATCTAGCAGTTTAGCAGGAAGAGATAAGGGTCCTCTGGTGGAGACAACAGGTGTTTGCACAGGCCGGAGCCTGCCGCAGTTATCTCAGGACTTCCTTCCACCGCAATTACTGGAGTCGGTGGGTGATGATGCAGGCAGGATCATTCTGTAGTTATCTTCAAGACAATGGCTAAACCAATGCCCGCGGGAGAGGCTCCAGTTAATTGTTCTTGTATTTTAGCAGCCACCACCTTAGGGCCATGAGTAAGCAATAGTCCGAATAGCTCAGGATGGCTTCCCACATATGTGGTCATAAATCTTTCTTTATGTTTCTGTCTATTGGTAATTTCATACAAATGGAATTGTCTATGTTATTTTGCATTAATCTTCTTTCATTTGCAGACCATTTTAAAGCATCATTCACAACATATCTGTGCATAACTGTGGATAATTATGTAACTTCAATATGGGGGTTGCAGTAAATTTGGCCAAAGCAGAAGACCCTGAATATACAGCAACAAAATCCCTGATGATTCAAAAGCAAACACGTGATGAGTTTATTGTGTGTCTGTGGTCTTGCTTGCACTGTGGTGCCCTGTCACTTCATTGCAGTCTGCATTCGGAAGCACAAGATTTGCAACGTCTTCTACAGTCCCTCACACCCTGTGGGCTCACCGGTGGCCTGACATACCTCAGCTCAGGATTGAAACTATTGTATGCAATTATTGAATTCAGTGCTTTTACGAAACCTTGAAGTTTCGACTTTTACAGAAACAGGATGGTTTAATTATGGTAACAAACACTTTTAGTATTTTTCTACCATCGTTTTTTTTAGCATTTAAGTACAAATGAGTATTAATGAGCATTTGGGATATTATTGTGTTAGAATGTTTGATTTCAAAATTGCTGTTTGTTGGTGAGTCTTGGTGCACACTTGGGAGGTGGAGGCAGAACCAGGTGTGCAGTGTGCTTGTGAAGAGCTGGGGGGGGGGGTAAGACCCTGTCTTACCCACCCTTCCTCAACAGGAAATAGGCATCATGAGTAGCTTTTTCTGAATTTCATGAAAAATTACTATGGCTTGGGGTAGAACAGAATTTCCAACCATTTCTAAGATGGCCCAAAACATCCTTACATCATGTTTTATCATGTATTATGTGAAGTGGCATCCTCAGCATTGGTCATTATAAATCAAAGACCACCTCTCCCTGAAGAAGTTTAATCTCTGCATCCTGCAGTAGCCAAGATTTAATTCCCTATGTAAAAATAAGCATCAACAAAAAACCATGTCCATCTTTGTATGCAAATTTCCATCAATAAATGAACACATTTGTATATGTGCATATATATATACATATATATGCACCAAAGAATCTTTTAAATAATTTTATTATTGTTTTCAATATGCATCTTATGCATCTGTACACTTAGAATTATATAAAAATGTTTTGATAGAAAATGAATTGTGAGTAGAAAAAATTAGAAGCCTTGGCTGATGCCAATACTTTATTCTACCACCACATGCTAGTATTCTATCAATATATCATGTCTCCATTATCTATTTATCAGTTGATGAACTAGATATATTTTAACATTTAAGATAATTGGGGGAGTTGTGCAGAATAAAATGAGGAAGGATTGAAGTTCTCAGAACCTCAGTCAAGAACCTTAGGAGCTTGAGAGTTTGTTAGGGTTGAGAGTGCTTGTGAGTAAATGCTGAGAGAATACAGTGAGTCGCAGAGGTCTCATGTTGAAAACAGGATCACATGACCAGTCGACCTGTCAGACTCACCAGAGCGCTTAGTCTCCTTTGCTTCTCCATATACTGAGTAGATACTGAATCAAAATTGCTCGTTGTTCGTAGTTTGTTTGTAGTCTTAGAGTCAGTGTCTGTTCTATAGCCAACCTATTGCCTTAAATTCATGATTTCTGGGATTACTCTATCAGCAGACAGCAGCAGCAATATATTTTGTTTAGTCATTGGATTTTTATTATTATAATAATACTGTCCCTAAAAGCAGGCAAAAGAATGCACACACACAAACACACACACACATACACTCACACAAACACACACACACACACACACACATACATGCATACACACATAAACACACACAAACTCACACACACACAAACACACACACGTACATACACATACACACACATATACACACATATCCTTATCCTCAGGGATCAGAAATCCTTAGTATAATCTCATGGCTGTCTCACATTAAGACCTGCTTCCTTGTCCTCTCTTCTATTGTATGTGAAAGTTTCTGACATAATACAGGCTTAGTAAATTGTGACTTTTGCATTTTTATTTTAGGTTATTAATTTGACTACAGTAACTCAGATCAGTTTGATAATAACATTTTAAAACTGAAAACGATCTATATATTATGATAATATATCATTGCATCCTGTAGATGTATTTTTACATTTATCTGTCTCTGTGTGTGTGGGTGTGTGGTGGTGGTGATCTAAGGACAGTCTGTTGGAGCTGCTGCTTTCCTTTGACTGTGTGGATTTCAGACTGGTTAGCAAGCGCTTCTACCTGCCAAGCTGTCTATCTTAGGGCTTAGCTCCCAATGTCTGCATCTTTGTCTCAGAATATTGTTTTCATGACGCTTGGAATTCTGTGTAATATCCTTGCCTGGCTTCAGTACACCCTGAGGTCACGGCTTGCAGAGACCATAATTCCTCCAAGTCTTTATGATGTTACACTTTAAAGGCAGAACAAACGTCCAATTCTTTCACTTTATTTTGCTCTTCCTCAGGTCCAGGTTTCCAGTTTTCTCACTCTTTTACCTCTGTTTACCTTGGCAAAGCTGTCCTTGTCACCTTTACCTGTCACACGTGGCTGCTCCTGCTTAGCGGTTACCTTTAAGCAGTCCTTCCTTCAGAGTGGCTGTGGCTTCTTCTCAGACCCCTATGATTAATTTCATTACACTGTTCCCATTATTTTTCTATCACATTATCTCAGATTTGAAATTAAGTGTTTAATTGTATTAATTATGTGTAGAGTGCTTTCTTTCATTCAAATAAAAAAATAATTGAGTGGTTTACATTATATAGTACAATTGAAAGACAGTTTTAAGGTTTATCATCTATTGCTCTAAATTTGGATATTAAATAATATTAAAGATATTTTCAGCAATTGAGTAGTGTTTTTTTCTTTTTGTATCTTTTACATTTGCCTGTGGCAAATTAATAAATGTTTAAAGAGTATTAAATATCTTAAACAGTACACACTTAATATCACATTGAATAGTTTAAGGGCATGGTTTTTATAGTTTAGCATGTGTCAGAATCACCTGCTCATGGAGTTTCATAGGGGTTCTGGGCCTTGAACCCACAGTTGTGTTCATACTTGGTCATGCTGATTGAACTTGACCTCATTCCTAGCACACCATGCTTGATTCCAAAGTGCTGGGCCCTGTTCACATTCTCTGATTTGTAGATCTGTGCCACAGCCTGAGAATTTACATCTCAATGAGATGCTGTTGCTGGTTCCAGTACCATACATGGGGCTATGGCATAGCAAACAAGTACTCTACCACTGTGCCACACAGCCTCTTGAGACCATGCTTTGAGAGTAATTGCTATAAAGGAATGTAGAAATAATGTTTAGATTATCTGTGGTTTTTTATCCTGATTTCTTTTCTCTTTATAAGAGTACATAAGACAAATGATGGCCCTGTTTTAGAAGATATGGCATTTAAAAAAAAGCAGAAGCAGGGGCTGTAATGATGTCTCAGTGGACAGAACAATGACTGCTCTTCCAGAGTAGCTGGGATCAATTCGCAGCACCTGCATGGCAGCTCCCAACCATCTGTAACTTCTAAATTTAGGGGATCCAATGCCCTCTACTGGCTTCTGAGGACACTTCACACACATGGTGCAGATATATATGCAGACAGAATACCCAAACATATAAAATAATAACAAAAATTAAAATAAAAATCATATTGATAAAATATAGGAAGGGCTAGTGGTGTGGAGAAGACTCAGGAACAAAGTCTTACTTAAAAATCTAGGGTTTTTTCACCCAAGACACAAACCTTTTCATTCCTTACACTCTTAAGAGTTTGTTTTTGTTTTTTTTTTTTTTTTTGGAAATCAAGTGATTGCCACATGATTCTAGTTCTGCAGGCATGCTCTTAGTATATTTAAGCAGTTTATAGTATTAGAACTGTCACCACTTAAATGCCTTCTATATAGGCATTTAATAATAGTCAAAGTAGCTTTTTTTTTTTCATTTTGGTCATTTATTTTTATGTGTGTGGATGTTTTGCCTGCATATGTGTTCATGTACCTTGTGTATGCCTGGTGCCTGTAGAGTCTAGACAGTGATGTAGGAACTGGAGATACAGTCGGTTGGAGGCTGCCACGTTCATGCTGGGAATTGATCCCAGGTTCTCTGGAAGAACAGCCAGTGCTCATAACTGCTGAGCAGATACCCCAGATTCCTCAGAGCATTTTTAATAGCATTTTGTAAAAGTTTTTTTTTTTTTTTTATCACAATTGGAATTTAAAATGTGATTGAGAAAATACATAGTAAAATCAAAACTAGTCTGTAAAGCAATAGAAATCAGAGCTACAAAACAGGTAATTGTCTGTATGTCAAGTTTACTGGTGGAATAGAAGATTGAGCCCAGAAAAGAAAAGGAGGTGATAGAGAAATTTCAAAGCAATGAGTTGAAACTGTTGTTCGATGCTTTTGGTTCATCGGATCCAAGTTTAGCTCGGTGTGCAGTTCCTTATCAGATCTTGTAGTCACTGTACTTACTAGAGACGTGGCAATTTGGACTTTTTGGATTTGAACAACTTCTGTTTGACAGCCGGGAGGGTGGAATAAAAAGACGCAGCTGGCTGTCATGCACATTATTTGTGTTTGCATATAAAGAATATACTGTTAGAGGAAGCACAGGAGGGAAAGGCTGTTGTGGATAATCAGTCTCTGTGTAGCTTAAATTAAAGGAAATAGTGATGGATTGCTATGGAGATAAATATGATATATCACACAGGAAAAACTACATTAAAAGAACATTAAAGGTGGGACAGAAAGCCCTAAAAAGTGAAGAAATTCACTGCTAAGGTTGAAAAGTGATATCATTTACATCGCTGCTAATATGTAGACCTAACAGGAAGCATTAGGAAGTTGTGAGCATGCTCAGATTTGGAAGGAAGAAGGCTTGGACTTAACACACTACATTTAATACACAGTTTCATTGCCTGGATTTAATTAAAGTTCATCTCTGAATGATCATAGTCCATGAGGGAAAAGCTGTTCCTTTGACTAGAAGACTTTGGGGGTTTTAGAGTTTGGCTGTGGAGGGCCAGGTGGTAATTCTGCACCAATGCATTTAAATACCTGAGCCCTTAGCTTTAGTGTCATATAAGTCAAGGATTCTTTTTGGAAGGCTTAGCTTAATTTGTGCATTCTAGACATTGATTAACAATTAAATAATTTAATAATAGGTTTAGTAATATTAATGCCATTGTAACTTCTGGATCAAAGAATTTAGGTTGTATTCATTTCATGAGGGTGTGTTGCTCCAGGATACATCTAAAATTTTGCTTGAATATTTTGAGAAAATTAGGGTCCTGTGATAGAGCCCTTATTCAGAATCAAAGTCTAATCACATTTTGAATTTATAAAATCATATCATGACACTCGAAAACTTCTGATGACTTTGGATTTTTCCTTAAAGTTTGTCTGTTTATTATGTGCTTACCATATTAGGAGCAGAAATCCCTCCAAAGGCTCTGGACCAGCGTGGCATAGAATGTATGCATGATAGATCTTGAATAATATAAAATGAACCCTTAGCTGCTTTTGTTCCTTCTTTATGTACAGAAGTCATTACCTTTCCTTAGATCAAGAGCTGGGATTGGATGTGTTACTTACCAAGACTCAGATGGCAGAGATGATGAATCCTGTGCTTCCTGGGACAGGCCCAGCTCCATCCCTCTCTTCCCCTTTGTTTCCCCCTCCTCTGTCTTCCTTACTATTTCCCCTTTGCTCAGTTCCCACAGCCCTTCTTCCTGTTTACCTCCTCATCTCCTCTTAGTTCCTCACCTCCTCTCTTATGTTTGCTCCCATCCTTTTGGATGGGGAGGGATTTTATGTTCTTCCATAGACATGTGCTTATCTGAGAAGGCAGAATCAACCCAACTATGAAATCGCTGGACCATGGAGAGCAATGTAGTTAGCGAATTTAGATATTCTTGGTCAGTGTCCTGCTACATCAGAGTTAGTCATGTTAGAAGAAGGGTTTATTTGGGCTCATGGTTTCTGTTCCTGGTCACTTGGCTCTGTTGCTGTGGTTCTGTAGTAGCCCGGTATGTGTGGTATAGTAGAAAAGCTCTGTTCACCTCATGGAAGTGTAGAGAGTTAGGAAGAAACTGAGATTCCAGTGTCCCTTCAAAGGACACAGCATCAGGGAGCCTACATTCTCCCACTGGGGACCACCTACCAAATATTCCATCCCTCCCAGGACAACTATAGGTTGACCACTAAGACTTTACCATGTAGACTTTTGCAAACCTAAAAGATTCAAATTGAAGTTATACAGAATCTTAAAAACTATGTCACTATGTTTGTTGTTTAGAAACAGAATTTGTTGTTTACTATTAGACGTATTATATGTAGGATAATAACCTGTTAAGAAGTATATTTCTGTGTTGAAGTAGGTAAAAGATTTTATTTGTACTTTTTGAGGAATGAAATATGAGCTGCGGTTACTAGTTTTACTAGTAACTATAAAGGGGACAATGAAATTACCTTAAGTAAAATAATGATTAACCAGCCTATTTATGGTGTGCAGATCTGAGCAATAGTAATTTGTGTCTATGGCAGGATATATATTCATATCTTCTGTCACAGATTTTTAGGTCGAGTTACTTCCTAAATGGGTGTTTATATTTCTGATTAATTTTCAGAACCTTCCTAAGGCTAAATATTTAGAATTGAATATTTCTCCGGTGTTCACTTTGGTACATTTCGATAGGCTGTTTTTTTTAACACAAAATAAATCTGTGTGCCTGTCTGGAGTTTTAAATGCAATATAAATGTTATGCATCATCAGAAGTGTGCAAACATGTTTGAAAACACAGTATTATATGGAAGCAATTACTGGCAGTGACTGAGCTACACACCCCAAGAATGGGGTAGTGCCAAAAAAACCCAAAAGGTTTCTAAACAGAATTACTTTTGTGTGGGTGGGAAAGAGAGCAAGGGTAACTTTTATTAGGAACCAATTCCAGTTGTGATTTTAATTCTAATCATATATTTGATAGCTCAAGTAAATGAGTGGTAAAGAGACTTCATGTTAGGGTTAGATTATTTGTTCCTTTCTTAGTGGGGAGGAGTTAGTGTTTACCAAAAAAGGACATGACAGATACAAATATTAATAAGACCAATAGATGTCTTACTTTCTTACTTTTCTGTTTGCTGATGCCGGGCCTTGCCTAAAGATGATCTTGCTGCTTTTTTTTTTTTTTGACCTTTTTGTTTTCTTTTTTTTTTTAATTTTTTTATTCGATATAATTTATTTACATTTCAAATGATTTCCCCTTTTCTAGCCCCCCCACTCCCCGAAAGTCCCATAAGCCCCTTTCTCTTCCCCTGTCCTCCCACCCACCCCTTCCCACTTCCCCGTTCTGGTTTTGTAGAATACTGCTTCACTGAGTCTTTCCAGAACAAGGGGCCACTCCTCCTTTCTTCTTGTACCTCATTTGGTGTGTGGATTATGTTTTGGGTATTCCAGTTTTCTAGGTTAATATCCACTTATTAGTGAGTGCATACCATAATTCACCTTTTGAGTCTGGGTTACCTCACTTAGCATGATGTTCTCTAGCTCCATCCATTTGCCTAAGAATTTCATGAATTCATTGTTTCTAATGGCTGAATAGTACGCCATTGTGTAGATATACCACATTTTTTGCATCCACTCTTCTGTTGAGGGATACCTGGGTTCTTTCCAGCATCTGGCAATTATAAATAGGGCTGCTATGAACATAGTAGAGCATGTATCCTTATTACATGGTGGGGAATCCTCTGGGTATATGCCTAGGAGTGGTATAGCAGGATCTTCTGGAAGTGAGGTGCCCAGTTTTCAGAGGAACCGCCAGACTGCTTTCCAGAGTGGTTGTACCAATTTGCAATCCCACCAACAGTGGAGGAGTGTTCCTCTTTCTCCACACCCTCTCCAACACCTGCTGTCTCCTGAATTTTTAATCTTAGCCATTCTGACTGGTGTAAGGTGAAATCTCAGGGTTGTTTTGATTTGCATTTCCCTAATGACTAATGATGTTGAGCATTTTTTAAGATGCGTCTCAGCCATCCGAAGTTCTTCAGGTGAGAATTCTTTGTTTAACTCTGTACCCCATTTTTTAATAGGGTTGTTCAGTTTTCTGGAGTCTAACTTCTTGATACCAAATACCAAAATTAAATCAGGACCAACTAGACCATCTAAACAGTCCCATAATGCCTAAAGAAATAGAAGGAGTCATAGAAAGTCTTCCAACCAAAAAAAGCACAGGACCAGATGGTTTCAGTGCAGAATTCTATCAGACCTCCAAAGAAGAGTTAACACCAATAATCTTCAAACTATTCCACAAGATAGAAACAGAAGGAACACTACCCAATTCCTTCTACGAAGCCACAATTACACTGATACCAAAACCACACAAAGATCCAACAAAGATCTTGCTGCTTTTTGTGACTTGGTACTTGAACATTCTTTTGCTGGGTGTGTTGTGTTCATGCTTAACAGATGTAAAAGCATGGAGGAAGGTTAGATTTTTATCATTTGGAAGTAAGAGGCTCTGCCACTTTCTCCCATTAACTAGTAGGCAGAAGAATATAAGACTGGATTCTCTGTTCTGTCCCCTATATTTCAAGTTTTGTTTATTTTTGAACTTTACATCAAAATGAGATTTTTAAACCAAGGTGATTTGTGGCGGCGTCTATAGATCTTAACTGTGGAGAGAAAGGAGGTTGTTGTACAAAAGTTGGTTTGTGGCTGACATTTTAGTGAATTTTTTGTTTTCACTGGAAAGAAGTTTAAGTGGATTTTTTTTAAATTCTCAGAAGCCAGTACCACTCCCAGCTGGAGAGATGTTTTGTTGGTGTCCAGGTTGGTCTGAGCAGCTCTGTAGACAGCACAGTGCTTGTAGCCCCTTAACCGTTGTCAGAACATCGTTGTATTGATGAGTGAGGCCTGGTCAAGTCATTTAACCTTTCTTCCTTGGTTTTCTCTTATGTAGACTGGAAATGATAATATCTGCCTTTGATCTCACAGGGATGCTTCAATCCATTAGAATCATTAAAGCACTTTAAGTAAGGTGTAAGGCACTAGAATCAAGGCGCCTTCGTTATTGTTATCATTATTGTTACTTTATTACAGTGCCATATACGGGGGGGGGGGGCACTTATTAATCCTAAATAGTCAAGTCTCGGAATATGTTCTGCGGGCATGAAGCATTAGCTTCAGAGGTCAGGTTTTTCCCTCTTTTCTCTTGTGCTTAGGCTGTTTTCCCTTACCTCCATTAATTTGGAGAATGCAAAAATTGTAACAAAGGCAAAAACACAAAAATGAATGTAGAAAGCAAGGAGACCGAGGTAACTTTCTTAGGATCCCTGAGAGCTTCGGGCTTCCTAAAATGGAATCAGTTTGAAGGCCTTGCTCCATTGTTCGTCTCCTGTCCATGAAATGAATGATCAGGAGTTCTAAAGTGCTTTCGAGTAATCACCCACCCACCCTCCACCCTGCCCCCCCCCCCTTTTTTTAAAGTACTGTTTTTCTAGCAAAGAGCAAAATATTTGGAGTTGATGGGTAAAGATCTCTGTCTTTGGAAAGTGTTCAAAGGCATTTTGTACAAGCTGATTGTATTTCGTAGATCAGCCCCTTCTGGCGTTTTGTCTTGAATATTTCCTTTCTCACACCTCATATACTGTCCCAGAAGGTGATAGATTTCCATATGGCCTTGGGTGGCACCAACTTGATGTCTATGAAAAAGTGGAAGATGGAGGTCTACCCAGAACAGAGAGTTCGTGTCCTGGTTCTTTTGATCTCACAGATGTCACTGTTCTGAAAGAAGCTAACCTGTCCTTCCTTTATCTCTGCTCTCTGAAACTGAAGAATGTGGCTCTGCCGGTGCTTTGTCTGCCTTCTTACTCGTTGATACTCTGACTACTGAAATAATGTTTGCTCCATTTCTAAACTGATCCACCTCAAACACTTTTGATTTGGTGGCTTATACCATTTGCCAGCTACAAAGCACTAACTTCTCAAATAAGAGTCTTTATAGTTAATGCACATAGTCCTTATAGTTAATAATCTTGTAATTAAGATAACTGAGCATCATAGTCTGAACTGGGACTCTACATAGCCCTGAATGTGCAGGAATTCACTATGTAGACTAGGCTGGCCTCAAACTCAGAGTTATACCTGCCTCTACTGGATTAAAGGCACACCTGGCTCTCCTCTCCTCACCTCCCTTCCTCTCCCCTCCCCTCCCCTTCTCTCCCCTCCCCTCCTCTCCCCTCCCCTCCCGTCTCTCTGTCTTTGAAATGCTTTTTGTCCAGTAAAACATGGATGTCATATGGATGTCACAAACCATCTATATTTGATTACAAACACTAAAGAATTTACAAGCCCGAAATAGATAAGGACTAGTAAAGTCACACTAGCCTATCATTTATTATTTGGGTTTTATACTAGTTATTGAATAATTAGAATCCCAAAGTTTTGACAGATATGCTGCTTTTAAATTTTGGTAGATTTATTTGTTTGTTTTTTAAACTCCTAACTTAAATAAAAGAAAACTTCCAGGCTAGCTGAATTCTATAGAATTAATTTTTTATGGAAAAAATCAGATCACATTACATAATTAATAATGCATTTTGCTGGAATGATATAGTTACATGAAATTATAAAAGTAAGTGGAATATGGATATTATAGATAAAACATTTTCAGAATAAAGAATAATCTCTTAAGTTTCAAACTGCCTTTGCTGCCTCTACATCTAAAGAATTATATATATATATATATATATATATATATATATATATATATATATATATATATATATATGTGTGTGTGTGTGTGTGTGTGTGTGTGTGTGTGTGTATACATATATGTATATATACATCACACTCATGTGTGATGATTTGGTATTGATCAGAGTCAGGCAAGCTTTTTCTTCAGTGTTACCTGAATTTATTTATTTATTTATTTATGAAGAGTTTCAGCAGCACCCATCTTGTTCTTCCCTGTTGCCATCTGCTCCCCAAATTCCATGGGAGCAGCTTCATTTCTTGTTACATTTCAAACACAGTTTGTGTGGTTTCCAAGGTCATATTCTCCTCTGAGCTACTTCATGTCTCTTTGAGAATCCATTCGTGACCTCATGGACAGTGCTATATTTCCTTCATTCCCTGTGTGGTACGCCTGGGTGGTTTTTGAAGTAGGTAGGGGAATGAACAGGAGCAACGACTGCTGGGGCTGTGGGAATGGAGGAGCTAGGAGTAGATAGTGAGGGGTCCCCTAATTTCTCAGCTTCCCTGCTGCCCTCAGGGTCCAAAGCTTCCTTAGAGTTTGTTACTCTTTCTGTTCACTGCCCTTTTCCCAATACCATTTAAATGGAAATAATCCCAAGGAATAAAATTTAATCTGCTAAGGTTCAGCTTTGAAAGACCATAAACCGTGGTATTTTGAAGATTCATGTTTTAGACTCAGCATGTGGGTGCAGATAATATTAAACACTTTAGTTACTTATATTCCCCCTAATACTGAGTATATGTTCTGAGAGCCATTAAAGGAAGCTGAATACTTGGTAGCTTGCTAAGATGTCATTTTAGGTAACTTTCATGTCATTTCTTCCCCCAATAGAAGTGGCTTATATTTTTCATGATATAAAAATAAACCACATCATCATTTCATTGGATGCTGAAAAAGAATTTGATAAAATTCAGTATCCTTTCATGCTTAAAGTCTTGGAAAGAACAGGAATTCAAGGCCCATACCTAAACATAGTAAAAGCAATATACAGCAAACCAGTAGCCAACATCAGACTAAATGGAGAGAAACTTGAAGCAATCCCACTAAAATTAGGGATTAGACAAGGCTGCCCCCTCTCTCCTTATATTTTTAATATTGTACTTGAGGTACTAGCTTAGGCAATTAGACAACATAAGGAGGTCAAAGGGAAACAAATTGGAAAGGAATAAGTCAAACTATCACTATTTGCAGATGATATGATAGTCTACATAAGTGACCCAAAAAACTCTACTAGAGAACTCCTACAGCTGACAGACAACTTCTGCAAAGTGGCCGGTTATAAAATCAACTCAAGCAAATCAGTGGCCTTCCTCTACTCAAAGGATAAGCAGGCTGAGAAATAAATTAGGGAAATGACACCCTTCACAATAGCCACAAAGAGTATAAAGTACCTTGCTATGACTGACCAAACAAGTGAAAGATCTGTATGACAAGAACTTCAAGACTGTGAAGAAGGAAATAGAAGAAGATCTCAGAAAATGAAAAAATCTCCCATGCTCATGGATTAGCAAGATTAATAATAGTTAAAATGGCGATTTTGCCAAAAGCAATATACAGATTCAACGCAATACCCATCAAAATCCCAACTCAGTCCTTCATAGAGTTAAAAGACAATTCTCAAATTCATCTAGAATAACAAAAACCCAGGATAGCTAAAACTATTCTCAACAACAAAAGAAATTCTGGGGGAATCAGTATCCCTGACCTCAAGCAGTACTACAGAGCAATAGTGTTAAAAACTACATGGTATTGGTACAGTGACAGGCAGGCAGATCAGTGGAATAGGATTGAAGATCCAGAAATGAACCCACACACCTATGGCCATTTGATCCTCGACAAAGGAGCTGGAAACATCCAATGGAAAAAAGATAGCCTTTTCAACAAATGGTGCTGGTTCAACTGGAGGTCAGCATGCAGAAGAATGCGAATTGATCCATCCTTATCTCCTTGTACTAAGCTCAACTCCAAATGGATCAAGGACCTCCACATAAAGCCAGACACTGAAGCTAATAGAAAAGAAACTAGGGAAGACCCTTGAGGACATTGGTACAGGGGGAAAGTTCCTGAACAGAACACCAATAGTGTATGCTCTAAGATCAAGAATTGACAAACGGAACCTCATATAATCACAAAGTTTCTGTAAGGCAAAGGACACCATCAAAAGGACAAATAGGCCACCAACAAATTGGGAAAAGATCTTCACCAACTCTACATCAGATAGAGGGCAAATATCCAATATATACAAAGAACTCAAGAAGTTAGACCACAGAAAGCCAAATAACCCTATTAAAAATGAGGTACATAGCTAAACAAAGAATTTTCACCCAAAGAACTTCAGATGGCTGAGAAGCATCTTAAAAAATGCTCAACTTCATTAGTCATTAGGGAAATGCAAATCAAAACAACCCCGAGATTTCACCTTACACCAGTCAGAATGGCTAAGATTAAAAATTCAGGAGACAGCAGGTGTTGGCAAGGATGTAGAGAAAGAGGAACACTCTTTCACTGCTGGTGGGGTTGCAAATTGGTACAACCACTCTGGAAGTCAGTCTGGCAGTTCCTCAGAAAACTGGGCAGGTCACTTCCAGAAGATCCTGCTATACCACTCCTGGGCATATACCCAGAGGATTCCCCAGCAGGTAATAAGGATACGTGGTCCACTATGTTCATAGCAGACCTATTTATAATATCCAGAACCTGGAAAGAACCCAGGTATCCCTCAACGGAAGAATGGATGCAAAAAATGTGGTATATATATACAATGGAGTCCTTCATGAAATTCTTAGACAAATGGATGGAGCTGGAGAACATCATACTAAGTGAGGTAACCCAGTCTCAAAAGATTAATCATAGTATGCACTCACTAATAAGTGGATATTAGCCTAGAAAATTGGAATACCCAAAACATTATCCACACATCAAGTGATGTACAAGAAGAATGGAGGAGTGGCCTGGTTCTGGAAAGACTCAGTGTAGCAGTATAGGGCAAAACCAGAACAGGGAAGTGGGAAGGGGTGGATGGAAAAATAGGGGGAGGGAAAAGGGCTTATGGGACTTTCAGGGAATGGGGGGCCAGAAAAGGGAAAATCATTTGAAATGTAAATTAAAAAACATATCGAATAAAAAAATAATACACTCATATTACAAATTAAATTTAATACACCTAACTCATGAGTTTCTGATTCTAAAAATTGAAGTATTTTAAATTTATGTTACTTGTAGCCTTCAGTGTTACAGTGGCATGCCTACACAGATTTAAAATATGCAAACAATAAGACTGGATTGTAAATAAATGGCCTGGTAGAAAACGCACCTTGAGGATGCATGTTGACACTGTGTTGTGTGGGTAATATTAACATTCATTCACACTGATGCTAGTGAGGAAACTTACATTCCAACTGGAGGAGGGTAAAATGTCTTGGTAAAAACAAATTAAAGAAAATCAACTTTGTAGGGCTTGTTTGGTTGGTTGGTTCGTTGGTTGATTGGTTTTTGTCCTATGAGCCTTAATAAAATACCTTTCTATTAAAGTCCTTTCAGATGCCATTGACTTAGTAAGTTTGTGTCCCTGATTAAACAGGCTTTAGGTAAAGCCTTCTTTGTGGTTAAAAAAAAAAAAACCCAACTTTTTATAACAAAGCAAAAATATTAAGTACAATTTGTGTAACGTCTAACGTTCCAGTGCTGAAATCATACTTCATAATGTTGAAGTGTGAAGCTATAGCCTATTGTTGGAGTAGTAATGTGTAATTGGCACACTGTTTCTCTATGCTGCTTTCTGGTGTAATCTGAAAATTGTTACTATGCAGTTAGGTATGATAACAAAGTTTAGATGAATTAGTTTCCTAGAATTTATGACTTTAAAATGAAAACAAATCTGCTCAGGAATCACTGTGTGGAACACAAACAAACTGATCACAGAATATTTTACCCATCCAAGTGAAAGATAAATATATTTTTAGGTATTTTTTAAGTGTATATATGTGTGACTATAAATAAAATTAATTGATTATTTGAAGCTTTTAATTGTTGTGACAAGGTGGATACACCACACCATAATAGTTAGGAATACTGTAAATTCTCACTGTGAGGATGTTGACTTGAAAATTTTACATAGATTGTTTGGTCAACAGCACAATAGCCCCTCATTGTGTGCAAATATTAAGAACCTGCAAATTGCACCCAGCACATGCTGCTGTGTGCAGTAAAAGTACTTGGTATTCAAGCATGAGGTCATGAGTATAGATCCCCTGTACCTAGATAAATGTCAGGACTACTTGATAACAGTCCACATGTCATTTCGGTGCTTGGGAAGCAGAGACAAGTGATGCCTAGAATAAGCTCATAATCTAGACTAAGTGAACCAGTGAGCTCTGGGTTCAGTTGAGAGACCCTGCAGAAATAGGTGACCAAGCATCCAACATCAACCTTTCATACCAACAGACACACACGAACACTTTCATATAGACATGCACACCACATACATTGACAATAAAAGAGCCTGCAAATCTTAACCTTAGGGATGTTAGAGATGTGATTAAGGTTAAGGACTATGAGATAAGGGAGGTACTCCGGGGTAATTTATGTAGACCTAATTTAATTGCATGGGTAGTTAAGAGTTGTGAAGTTTTTCTAGCTATGGTGAGGGAGAAAGCTATAATACTGGAAGGAAGAATGGTCAGATATAGCATCCTGCCTGTGAAGATAGAACAAGGGGGCACAAGCCAAGTAATCCAGACAGCCTATTGAACCTGGAAAGGACTGGGAAGCAGATTGTCTATTAGCACCTCTTGAAGATGCTACACTTTGAGATTGGCTCAGTGAGACCTGCCCAACAGAATGTAAGTTTCTCTTGTTTAAAGACATTGGAATTTTGTTAACTTGTTATGGTGACCATGTATGTACCTTACTGTGTTTTAAATTTGTTAAATATTTATTAAGTTTAAATACGATAAAGGAATAAAAGCTATTTGGTATAGTAAAAAAAATGTGTGGTAATTTATAAGACTTCCTTACATGAGGACTGGTAACAGCCCATTTTGGTACTCCAATGAACTGAATGAATTAAGAACATCTTCATAGATAGGTTTTATCTTTTAATCAGAGGTTGCTGGGCCAGGGATGTATCTCAGTGATAACGTACTTGCCTAGCATATTTGAGGTCCATGTTTATCCCTAGTATCAAGACAAAGAAAAAATCATTTTAATAGTGTCATGGTGTCAAATATATAACCAACATGTGATGATTGCTAAGAAGAGCAGGATTTCATTGACAGTTGCATTGATATTGTCCACGAATGTAGTTTTGACAAATGAGTTTGAAGACATACCCAAACATAACTGGTTTTGTCATACAGAAGCACCATCTCCACCCTTTTGACACATGAGGGCATTTCTAATTATGTCATGCTCAACAATTATCAAGAAATTGTATAAGGACTTACTGGACTCAAACTGCAGGGCCTGAGTTTATCTGTTTTCACATAGTGCTCTTCAGAAAGCAGGGGTGGTAAGGCATTGGAATCTTTATGAAAATGGCTTCCTGTTTAGTAATCAAACCTAATGCAGGAAGCCTGCAAAATGACAGGATTCAAGATACTCTACTACGGCAGGAGATCTAAGATTAGAAATCTAATAGGTAAGTACATAAAGATAAAATGAGCTTTAAGCAGTTTCTGTCCCTGTTCTGCCCAGCTATTGAAGGATAAACTCAGAAGTATTTATTTAGTCTCTTTCCGCTAATACTGGGGATATAGGTCCAAAGAGCTTTACCACTGTTGTATTTAGTGACAAATACAACAAAGAACCTAGGAAAAGAACAAGAAAGAGGACAGGGTTTAACTGTGTTTTTAATTTGTTAAATATTTATCAAATATCAAAATTTAAATATTATAAAGATATAAGATATTTTGGTATAACACTAAATAGGTGATAATTTATAAGACTTGCTTACATTGAGACTGATAACAGCTCATTTTGGTACTCGAATGGAATGAATTCAGAACACCTTCATAGATATTCTATGAGATCTATGTGAGATGACTGGTAGAAACACTGGTCACTGGGAGAGGAGTCAGGTGATCAAAACTGGGAAGGTTGGCAGAGGTTGAAAATCATGTTCCTTTTAGAGGACTTGGGAGACTCAGCTTTAATTCAAAAATCAGTTCAAAAGGAGAAAATGCAAATCCACAAAGCTGAGGCAGGGGGTTATTTTAACTGTGAAAGTGCATGCTTGTTGGGATGTAGCTAGTGGACTAGAGAGTAAGTGAAGGTAGAGATACTGGAAGGCTCTAGAGATTGATTGCATAAGAAAAGTATTAGAAGAACAACAAGGCTTCTGGGAAATGCAATCATTCTGCCAGCTACAAAAACAACAAACACATTCTCATCAAGAAAGAACACACATTACTGAGTAGGTATTGAAAGGTATGCACTTGTAAGGTAGCTCAAAACCGCTGAAAAGTTAGGGAAAAGTAGGTGAAAATAATAAAATTAAAATTGATAAAGTGTTTCCCCTTTGGGATAGTCTCTCTTAAATCTCCATGAGGATATTTGGATCCAAGACAATCATTTATACATATGTTGAGTTGATTTGCTAAGTAACAAATCTTACCATCTCTATACTGGTGTTATCATTATACTGTAAATCTAGAGACTGGGTTCAATCCTTAGAGAGATTTACCTCTGTTCCAAAAGTTAGAGAAAAGACTCAGATACACTATGTCTCCAAGGAAACACTTGTTTTACAAAATTGAGGAAGGAGAGAGTGGTGTGTATAAAAGGAAAAAGTCATTTCCGAGTTCAGAGTGGTGGATGACATCACTTGCTAAGGTGGGCAGAGTTGAGAAGTCAGGTTTGAAGTTGCTGTTGCACAGAGCCTTGGAGATGGATTTACACTAGAAAATTCATCTGTTGTGTAGAAATCGATTGTCTCATTAGGGTTTTAATGCTATGAAGAGATGCCATGACAACTTTTCTAACAGAAAATATTTAATTGAGGCTGGCTTACAGTTTCAGAGGTTTAGTCCATTATGGTCATGGTGGCTAACACAGCAGATTGCAGGCCAGGCAGGAATGGTGCTGGAGAAGGAGCTGAGAGGTCTACATTTTGATCCCAAGGCAGGCAGCAGGAGACTGTGTGTCATGCCCGACATAGCTAGAGCACAGGAGACCTCAAAGCCTATTACTCAGTAACACACTTCCTTCAACAAGGCCACACCTACTCTGAACAAAGCCACGCTCCATAATAGTGCCAATAACTCCCTATGGCCCAATCATTTAAACACAGAGTCTTTGGGGGCCATTCCTATGTAGGCTGATGATAGGGCTTTGTGGCCCTCAACTGGATGTTGGTAGCTGGATAGGCTGGTATGTAGGGACACAGAAAGTGAGAGGAGAAAGGGGGTCATTTCTTCTGCTGTGTAATCATAGATTTAACACAAGTAAATCATTCTTAAGTGGTTGATCCAGGAGGCATAGTCCTAGCAGTGGCTATTATTTTTATCTTTTAGTGCTTTTCCTGAACACTGTGGTAGAACATTTAGGTTGCCAACACTTGTAATCCAGATCTGTGCCTTCTGCAGTAGTGTGTGTGCTTAGGGGTTCCTCCCCTTGGCCTATGCTACTCACAGAGTTGTACCTTCTCTGAGTCTCTTGGGTGTGCTGACTGTTCTCCTGCTCCTGCGCCTCCCTTGAGACCTGGAATCCTCTTGTTCCTTCTGTCTTGCTGCCCTCCTTTGAACTTTTGCTTATTTGGAAATATTTTCATTTGTTTCCACACATAACTTGTAGATGTTTATCCCCCCCGGCACAGTTAGGTATCCGTTTACTGGCTTATTTATTTGATCTGGAATGTGTTGGATTTGCAACCATAGCACAGATGCTTTTCTCTCCCAGGAGAGTGGGGGATGCACAGAGAATGGTTTTGTGTGGCTCGGAAGTGACGGTGAAGAGGGAAGTGTCTTATTGGGAAGAAATACCGAGTTGGAGCTCCAAGTGTGTGTCTAGAGTAGACTCACTTCATGACTATCTTAGTTGCTGCAACAAATTGAAAAAGGACATATAGGTGGGAAAAATTCTCATTTGCAAAATGTTTTTGATCTAGTTTAAAATTAGGACTGTCTGCCATCTACTGTATTACATAGATCAGTTTGTGTATCTTTTGTCCTGGAGCCACCTGCTTAAATCAGCCTCCTGTTCTGGTAAATCTAAAAGGATTCAAAGAAGCAGGGGGTTGGCTTCCTATGAAGAAATGCTTTTGCTGACCGGGTCTGACAAATAGAAAAGTAGGAAGAGGTAGCCTTCAGGAATCCCTTTCCATTTTATGAAGACTAGTGTTGGGGAACTGAAGTATAAATACAATCAAGAGAAAGCAATGGTGACCTGGACAGAGACTTTACCAACTGATGGTGTGAAATATTTGGTGGTCTCACAGTTTTAATGGGTTTGTCTTAGACAGTTCTCCCATGAAAGTGTTGGTTAATAATTTACCCTTCCTGAGAGGCAGAGACCGCAATCATAGGTTGAGAGCAGGAACTCTGAGGCCTGTCATCTGCTGGAGTTCATCTTGCTGGCTAGAGCCATGAACCCTGTTGGTTGCCACAGGGTACCAAGCCTCTGAACATTGACAAAGAAAAGCTTCAGAGAGCTCAATAATGCAGAGATGTTTGGAGTGATTTACCTGAAGCGGTATCTAAAGTAATGTGTTACTACTGTAGCTACCCATCTGCTCTGCATCAAAAAGAATGTAACTCTACGTCTTTTGAAAAAGTTTATTTTGAAGTAGGGTGGAGCTGCGTATGGAGGGAAGAGAGTGTGGCAGGCTGATAAATTATTGCTACAGAATATTTATGAAACTTCGGGAGAAAGGACAAACAGCGCTTGTTGATTGATACCTGGAATATGTTTTTATTGTCTAACAAAATATTGGATGCAGCTGTACCTGTAAGACTTACCTGCTGTGCGTGTGATCGTCAGTGGGAGCCGCCGGAGCGTGTTACCCCTTGCCATACACTGTTTTGATAGGATAGTAAGCTCAGCTCTGCTGTAGGCTTCAGTACAATTTATGTGAATTGTATTTCCCTGTTTAGTCATTGAATCATATTGTGATATGGGCATGGTAAGTTTTGTAATTTGCTTTCCTGTGTGAAGAGTACTTTTCTTCTACTGAAGGTTCATTGCTGCATACTTTTTTTTTTTATGTTAGGCATTATGTCATTACAAAGATTTACAGTTATTTAATAATGATTTATTGTAGTTATTTATTCTGCCAGCTGTGTCACTCTTTCGGTAGAATTTGTAAATCAAATTTATATAGAAATTTACCAGGACATGCATTTCAGGATTTAAAAAAATATACTTTAAAATCTTTTTGATTTTAATCACATTGTTAATGTTCAGCCTCTGCCATGTCTCTCCCACAACCACTGCAAAGAGGACCCTGTTAAGTCTGTTAAAATAGTTTCTGGCTTATCCTCTTTTCTTTCAGACTATTAGTGTCATGTTGTATTTGACCTGGGATGTTCACACGACATTAAGGAACGTGGAAACATCTTGACATAAGGCTCTCTGCAGTATCATAAGTTTTAATCACTACTAAAGTGCTCATCCAGGATCTAACTGAGAGCATATTTAGGAGGTTGTGGAATCCCCTTCCTTTGCTCAGAGCTCACTGGCTGTAGCCATGAAGGCTGCATTGTGTTTTGGTTCATTGGGCAACTCACACTTTTTCTGTTACTTTGTTATATACAAACGCCAAGTTGTGTTTTATTTTTTTTTCTTTTTAAGGCTGTGTTTACTTAACACCATGTCTTTTGTTGTTGTCAGCACAGAATCAGAATCTAAATACAGTCTAAATACTTGATTTCCAAGAGTGCATGAGAATTTTAGTTCTAAGATTAAAACACTAAGTTTTATGTACAACCTCACGAAACCTCTTTTGATTAATTGGCTGGCCCGAAAACACACTGATGGCATTGTTCAAATGTTTTGATATGGTAATGACTCTCTTAATGTTCCTTAAAGTTTCAGTCACCAATTAATTATACTTAAAGATGGAGGTTTTGGTTCAAGAGGGAAGTGAAAACATTAAAAGTATTCCAGACTCAACATTTATTCTACTGGTGTATATTTCTTTATCATGCTGGGCACTAGTAAATCAGAATGAATTCAAGAAAGAAACAAAGGCATCCCAAACAGCTTCCCACCTGAAGGTAACCCTTTGTCACACAGCTTCATTTGGACTACAGGTAGCAGGGGAACTATGACTTCTAAATTCGTTTCTTTTTTTGTTTGTTTGTTTTCATATAATTTTTATTGGATATTTTATTTATTTACATTTCAATCTTCCCAATTCCCTCCCCCCAGCTAGAAAATCCAGAAAATCTCACCCGCTCCTGATTGTTTGAGTGTATGCCACACACACACACACACACACACACACACACACACACACACTTCTGTCTCCCTGCCCTCAAATTCCCCTACACTGGGGCATCGAGCCTTCATAGAACCAAGGCCTCTTCTTCCATTGATGCCTCACAAAGGCCATCCTCTGCTACATATGTGACTGGAGCCTTGGGTCCCTCCATGTATACTCTTTGGTTGGTGGTTTAGACCCTGGGAGCTCTGGTTGGTTGATATTGTTGTTCTTTCTATGGAGTTGCAAACCTCTTCAACTGCTTCAGTCCTTTCTCTAGCTCCTCCATTGGGGACCCCGTGCTCAGTCCAATGGTTGCCTGCAAGCATCCGCCTCTATTTCTCAGGCTCTGACAGAGCCTCTCAGGAGAAAACTATATCAGGCTCCTGTCAGCATATACTTCTTGGCATCCACAATAGTGACTGTATATGGGATGAATCCCCAGGTGGGGCAGTTTCTGGATGACCTTTCCTTCAGTCTTTGCTCCATACCTTTTCTCAGTATTTTCTGAGTATTTTGTTCCCCCTTCTAAAAAGGATCAAAGAACCCACACTTTGGTCTTCCTTCTTCTTGAGCTTCATGTGGTCTGTGAATTGTTTCCTGGGTGTTCCAAGCTTTTGGGTTAATATCCACATATCAGTGAGTACATACCATGTGTGTTCTTTTGTGATTGGGTTACCTCACTCAAGATGATATTTTCTAGTTTCATCCATTTGCCTAAGAATTTCATGAAGTCATTGTTTTTAATAGCTGAGTAGTATTCCATTGTGTAAATATACCACATTTTCTGTATCCATTCTCCTGTTGAAGGACATCTGGGTTCTTTCCAGCTTCTGGCTATAATAAATAAGACTGCTATGAACATAGTGGAGCATATGTCCTTGTCATATTCATTTCTTTTTTAAGGCATAATTTTTAAAAGTGTTCTTAAAAACATTGCACGGCAGTTGATTTTTGCCTTCAGATGGGAATTCTGTATGTTAAGTAGAATCTTTACACTATCATATTAAAAGGAGAATAACGTTAGACAGCTTAGTGGTAGAGGGCTGATCATGCATGTTCGAGGTACAATCCATATCCACCCACACTGGCAAACATTTTTAATAATAATTGAAAATATGTACAAAACAATTTGCTTAGGAAAATATACCATGAAGGAGCTTATATACCAGAAAAACATTTACATCATTTTATGAGTTGTGACTAAGAGTAATTGATGAATCCATAGTATAAGGGATAAAGAAGTGTTATGAGAGGGAACAGAGGCTGCACTTCTTTGGGCATATAGAGAGGGTATGTATGTATGTATGTATGTTTGTATGTATGTATTCTGAGCAAGCACTTTCTTCTGAGATATATCCCCAGCCAGAAGAGAGGCTCTTCTTGAAGGTTTTAATTCGTGGTTTCTTAGAGGTAGCACTTGCTTTCCTTAAAAGCATTTAGAATGTCATGTTGAAGAGATCATGGAGGAAGATGGAGGACTTTCTTTTACATTGTCTCAGCCAGCATCAAGTGTTCATGGTACCCTAGGCAGTTTACCTACAGTTGGTTAAATATTTAGGAAAGGACATTTAGAAGCACGTCTTCATGAATCTGGCCTTAGCTTGGACTTTGTCAGTTCTTTATTTTATTTTCCTTTTGTTTTGATCTGAAAACCTTTAAAATATGATTCTAACTAGAAACTTTAAAAGAAACGACAAAATTCAGTAATGAAGACGCCTCATCTTACAAGTGAGTCTTTACTGGCTAATGATGAATGCTCTGACAGGCTGAGGAGCTGAGGGAACAAAGAAAACAAGGCAAAGTGCTCAGTCAGCAAAGGCTTCCAGTGCTGTTGAGGGAGCAGCCTGGATAAGCACACCCTGGGCTTAGCCCCTCTCCTCATCTAGTGTTCATTCCTTCATCCAAATTTCTTAAATACCTTTGAATACTGGGCAGTTTGCCAAATGTGGTAAGGCTATAGAAGTTAAACACTTGAATTTGCTTTTAAGCCCAGACGAGTAGGAGGTTTAATTGTTTGTTAACAAAACTCTGAAATGGGCAGGGAACAGTTATATGAGAACAGTTACAAAGGTCTGATTCACACACACTGAGTTTGGGGCCTGAGAGGAAGGCTCTTGAGTGTGGAAAATCACAAAGATTTAAGTGCTTGTGCGAGAGAGCATATACACTGGCCTCCTGGTTTAGTAGTTTACTGTGAGTTCTGGAAAGAGGCTCCTTCCTAAACAGCATGGACAGGTGATCCCCTATAGAGATGTAAACACTGGGCGTAGTGTCTCTGTAGTTTATAGCAAAGCCATAGGTGCTGTTGTTTTGGGGTGAGCTTCCAGTTGGGATTATAAGGTAGAAAATGTCTATAAACATAGTGCCAACGCTCTGCTATATTTAATTTGCGAAATTATTTTGAGGTAGAAAAAAATTGGGCCACAAATACAAATACTGATACTTAAAATTTTCTGTAAACAAGTTTTTGAGTTATCCTACATGATCTTTTTAAAATGGAAGTACTTGTAAATTGCTAATTTATTTCATCTAATTGCAGGTGGAGGGGCCTCAGGTGCTACCATGTTATGGGCTTTCCCTTTTCTGTTTAAATATACTGTATTTCCAAGTGTTTATATACTTGTAGCATACAGAAAAACAGCAAGCTCTTTTGTTCTTGTACCTTGTATTCTGCGGGAATGTGGACATACAACCCTCACCCCAACCCCTGCCAACCGAATACTTACTGTTTCGATCTCTCTCTCTCTCTCTCTCTTCTTATATTCACTGCCCATTGTTCCTAGAAAACCACAAAGCTTGCATTGACTGGTTGAAGAGCATGGTTCTCCAGTCTCAAGGCCTGTGCAGTTGACCTATATAATCTCACCTCTTATTAATTCAT
Source organism: Apodemus sylvaticus (assembly GCF_947179515.1). Classification (NCBI taxonomy): domain Eukaryota; kingdom Metazoa; phylum Chordata; class Mammalia; order Rodentia; family Muridae; genus Apodemus; species Apodemus sylvaticus. Next base: position 110,128 of record NW_026263458.1, read on the forward strand.
TGCATCTGTCTGTCCAAGGTGCAGTGCTCCTGTGTACTTCCTCATGATGCCTTCCTGTTTAGAGTGCTGTCACAAGTCCTCTCAGGACCAAATTATTTCTGCTGCATTCATACTGCAGCTAGCAACACTTGCACTGATTTGGGGACTTTAAGAGAGCAAGTATTTATACCTTCTCTTTCCACTTAGGGTTTGTACATGCCTGCCTGACTAACCCGGAAGTCAGGAAGTGAGGGGACTTTGTTTAAAATGGTATAACTCTGAAGACATGGGCACTGTTTCCAGCCTCCTCCAGAGAAGAAACGAAGTTGCTTAGCTTATTTGGACCTATAAACCCTGTAACTCTGTTTGGTCATCTGTGTGTCCAGGCCACAGTATTGGGCTCTTCTCTCCTTTGTACTCTCTTTTTATTTTATACTTTAGACAGTAATGCCACAGACAGTGAGGATTTTCTGCACCTTTTGTGATTTTCTTGGAGATCCAAGAAATTTGCTTGGAGATGATTTTAAAAAGATCATGTAGGATAACTTTCTTGGAGATCCAAGAAATTTGCTTGGAGATGATTTTAAAAAGATCATGTAGGATAACTCAAAAACTTGTTTACAGAAAATTTTAAGTATCAGTATTTGTATTTGTGGCCTAATTTTTTTCTACCTCAAAATAATTTCGCAAATTAAATACAGCAGAGCGTTGGCACTATGTTTATAGACATTTTTCTCTTTCTTTTTAACAGCTACATAATATTCCATAGAAATATCATAATAAATTAAAACAAATTCTAAAAGCACGAAAATGTACATGTTAGTTGTACAATATGTAATTATTGTACATAAAATGATAAGCTGACTACAAAAAGGATAAACTTGGTAGATTATTGAAATTTTAAAAATGGTGTATTCGCAGATTTCTTTTGGTTTAAACTCTTCTGGGAAATAATTTCCCCAAGCCCTAAAGAGATTCATGTTAAGTGGTGTTCAGATTGAAAAACAATTGACAAATACTTTTACTTCTTAAGGAATCAAGATAGTATTTGACAATTTTCAAGGAAATGGTAAAAATGAAACAACACAGCCAGTTGAGGTGAGTACATGCTTTGAAAGTAGACCCACTCAGTCTTAAATTTTCACCTCAACAAGATTTGGCCAAGTGATTTCATCCTGCTAGTTTCCTCATTGATAAGGGAGACACATTGATATTAGTACCTACCTCATTAGTACCTACCTCATGGGGCTTATGGAAAACAAAATGAAATGTATTTGATACAAATGGGAATCATACACATACACACACACACACACACACACAAATACATATGAGGTATCTCTTGTTCTCTCTGTCAACATGATCAGACTTTGGCTACAAATAGTATCTCAAATACTGTACTTCTTAGTAAACTTGCTTGGACTGCATCATAGGCTTATAGAAGAGCTCCTGGTCCTAACTATAGCCTTTGTCATCGTTGTTCTCATCTTCTTTATTTGTTATCCCTGGTCTTTCACTCAACACCTTGTCATTAAGGACCCCTGTTCCTGCTCGCTCAGGTCAAGTGGATGGATACTAATCTACTCTAATACACACACACACACACACACACACACACACACACTGATATAGATTATATACATATATATAATAGAGAAATTAGAATATATATAGGACTTAGAATCTACATTATTAAGCAAGGTCACATGGCCTCAAAAACAAATGAATCACATCTTTTCTCTCATGCAGAATCAAGTCACTAACGTATGTGTAGATGTTGACAAATGTACTTGTGGATACCCTGTAACATGAAGAAAAGCTAAGCACAAGGGAATGATGTGGTGATTGATTTCAGGTCATTGATGAGTTAAGGGAACAGAGTAGTTTTTTCTGATTGAAATGTTGTCATAGAGTTTGGGCTTTTTTTTATTAGATGAATACATAAAATATATTCAATACTTAAAGAGTAAAATTTAATATGAAAAATCCTAGATTCTACTTTGAGTTGCAGTTCTAACAGAACATAAGTTCATTACCTTACATAGGCTTTGGGTCTGGTATGTCGTGTTTTTATTTATTTGCATTTTTATAATAAGGCTTATGAAAAGAAAAATGGAATGTATGTAGGGGAATTTTGATCCTTTTCACAGTATCTGGCATACAGCAGGTAAACACTGAATGCAATAAATGTCTATAATGATTAAGGTAAGAATTCTAGTTGCTGGATTTTTGACCAATTCCATCTTTATGTAACTTGTCACTATGCCTTATAGAGTGAGTGATCTTAGCCAATGGACATATTTGCTTTCTTCCTTAACTCTTAGGATATGGCTTGGCTTTTCAATCTCTGGAAAGCAGGGCATGGAAACACTGTTTTTTCTATGTACCGTATATAGAATGCCCAGTGCTGGAGTTAGCCACGAGTCAGAGTATCTACCAGGGCTTGTGCTTGGAAAAGTTCATTGTCTGGCTCATGGGGCTATATGCAAAGAGCTAGAATCTGTCCAACTGTTGATGACTTCCAATCTTACCTATTTTAAGTTCTCAGTTTAAATACAATTTGCCTGGGAAGTTTCTTGAAAGTTTTATATTTGGTTTTGTCAGGTCAGTAGGAGAAACTCTGGTATACCATGAGTTTTCAATATATGGCCACTGCTTTAAACTCTGCTGTCAAAGCAATATGGTAGACCCAAGCCTAGAAAATGGTCCTGGTTCTGTTACCAACTCATTTTGTGTTCAGCCTCAGTTTCCTTGGTTGTAAAGCAATCATATTAAATTAGTCACCCCCAACCTCCCCGCGGGATGCCTCAAATTACAAAGGCTAAGACACCCAGGCTCTGCACTGCTCTTCCCCCATGTTCAGAATTCACATCTTCATTTTTCAGAGAAAAGATTTCCATTGATTGAAAGAAAATGCAATGGAAAACATGTGGAGCTGTGCATGGTGGTGCACACCTTTAATCCCAGCACTCAGGAGGCAGAGGAAGGTGGATCTCAGTGAGTTCAAGGCCAGCCTTGTTTAAATACCATTTTCCTTTGTGTGTGGGAATGAACTCTCCATATGTAGTACTTGAAAGGCTCAAGTAGCCAGGCAAACAACAAAATGAGGAAAACAGGTGATGGTTGAAGAGACTGGTGGGGGAGGGATGCCTGCTAAAAAGACAGGAGCTTCTGTTCCACCCCAGTTTAGAGTTTTTGAAAAGGAATATTTATGCTATGCCTTTAGTTTCCCAACACTTACCTTTTGTCTCTGTCTAACTCACCCTTTATATGTGAACTTTATATGTTGGCCATTAATTAAAACACAGGCCAAACAAAAATGCCCAAAGCCATCTAGTTTGAAATCTATACACACACACACACACACACACACACACACACACATACTGTGCATATGTGTGTGTGTGTGTGTGTGTGTGTGTGAGAGAGAGAGAGAGAGAGAGAGAGAGAGAGAGAGAGAGAGAGAGAGAGAGAGATTCATATTTGTTGAGTATCTATGTCTAGAAACTAGGTAAACCTTTTGTACTAACCAAAGTATTTGGTTTTCACAATGATTCTATGAATTACTTCTACTACTACCATTTGGAGGTAGAAAATTTGGGTTAAGTGATTTGGTCAGTAAGTAAAAGCTTCTACAGATAGTCAATCCTATGTTTAAAAAACGTCTCCTTGCTGGAGTTCTAACCACATACACAGTTGACTGCTGGGCATGCAATGTGAATAAATGGCACATGGGCTGCTGTATGGCAGAAGCTGCTGAGTCATATGGAGATAGCTGTATGATACCAGTTCAGTGCATACATGTGCGTGATAGGATAAAATACTGAGTACTGTGTACTTTATGATTTTTTAATAAAGCTCAGTTAGATCATTGTCATTTTTTAAAAAGAAATTTTAGTCTTTCTCTTTGCTGCAAGCAAACCAGACTCACTGAGCTTTGGATCTAGTACCATCTGTGTCCAAGGGCAAATACCCCTTCTCCTTGCCATCTATAAGCCCCACTCATGGAAAGGCTCCATGTCTTGAGTGATGATCACTTCCTCTGGGCTAGAGTATGAAGAGGAAAGTAAATCTAGGGGGGGCTAGAAAAGGGAAATCATTTGAAATGTAAATAAATTATATCGAATAAAAAAAATAAAGAAAAAAAAAAAGAAAGTAAATCTAGCAGGAGTGGTAAATCCCCACATACATCGATAAGTACTTGAGGTCAGAGACTGCATCTTTTATAGTTTGTCTACATACCAAAGTCATTAATATGAAGAGTCATCTTAGCAGTAGTGGTTGTAGTAGCGAAAATAATACAAAGAAGTTAGTCTCAGTCTGTGCTTTGCTATCCGCTTTCATGATGCCTAGGACTCAGGGATGTCTTTTGAGAAAGTAATGTGAAATCATCCCTCTCATGCTCCTCCTTTATTTCTGCTTTTTTCACCTAACCCTCATAAAATGTGTTTCAACCTTCACAACTCTTGCCTATAGGAATAAAACTATAAGATATTAGGAAGAAAAATAAAAATACTGTGGGGGAAAAAACCCTGTATGTTTATCTGTTTAGGTTGTTTCCCAGGGGCTTTTTAGGATACTTCACTATAACTTTTGTTTTTCCTTCTCTGAAAAAAAAATATTTTCACTGTATATATTCATTGTGCATATACGCACATTTTATACATGTATCTGCTATTCATTGAGCCTGTCCTCCACTGCACTCCCCCCTCACTTTCCCCTTTCTAGCTTATCCACTTGATGTGGGGTGGGAGAAGGAAAGAGCCAGTGACCCCGACAGTATTCTTCTTGACAGTCCATACCCATCACGTGAGTGGAAAGTACCAAAAAACCCATTTTCAGAACTGTATCTCGAGTCTCTGGCTCCTGAAGAAAACCAGTGTGGTTCTGATGTGGGACGGGAAGAGTGGTTTGCATTGGCACCGGCCCTGCGGGTGCTTTGGGGCTGGAGCACACACAGCTGTGGGTTACAGATGCTTGCTCTTCACTATTAATGTGGCCAGCATGTGAAACCATGGCACCGCAATACTACACAGAGGTCCACGCCTCTGATAGTTTGAGAAATAACTCCCAGCTGAAGGAATTTTTTCTTTGAAGGGCTGGAATACATTCCAGAACAGAAGGTCCTCTTCCAGAAATGGTAGAATTAACCACTGATTAATTCTAGTCTAGTGATGTTGGACTGGGCATTGGGGACTGCATCACATGTATCTAAGGGCTTGGCAGCTTTAACCAAAAATACAAGGGGAGAAAAAAAGAAATGAAAAAATAAATTAAAGTTCCTTTAAATCTTTGGTTAATAACTTCTGCATTCCTTACTGCGTGCATATCACAGACCTTGTTGTATACACTCTCAAGGCATTGCATAGTTTCTTTGAAATCACAACTGCAAAGCATTAGTAGGAGCTGTCATCTGAGTTGAGGTATGATAGACATGTTTCTACCAATTATTATTTCCCTGAGGATGGGGGAATCAGAGGCCTGTATATACAAACAGAAGAAATGTGTATGGTGTTGGGTATCGCTTAAAGTTCAGTAACAAAAATTATCTTCTAGACAGGAATTTCTCCTCTCTCTCTCTCTCTCTCTCTCTCTCTCTCTCTCTCTCTCTCTCTCTCTCAACGTATGTGCTCCCTTCTAATGGTATACTTGAGAGAGGGTCTTCCATCTGCCATTGTTAGTGAGAATGTTTTCTCATCCAGGTTACAATTTCCATTGAAATAGTTGCATACAAGTATTCAGAAGTTAGTTTATTGACTCTTATTGCACTTCGGGGTATCTAATAAATAATTTATTAGCTTGATGGATATGTGGCTACCTAACTATGGAGCATGAAATATGCACTGTTTCTCTAATACACTGTAGGGAGACCTGTTTATAAAGTATTTAGTATTGGTTTTATAATGCACTGTTGACAACAGGAGACCACGAAGTTCAAAGATCAATCTCATTTTGACCCACAGTATTAATGCTACTTTATAAAGCTATATGACAGGTCACTTAGACAGCGGTCCTTACAGAAAGGACTCTGTTAGGAAGGCTGGTTGTAGTGGCTGCCAGCACAGCAGATAAATGTCTTTGTCCATGTCCCTGAGATATTTGTTCAGTGGCTGTTGATACTGGCCATGTGATGGAACTCATCTTTTCCCTGGTCTCTAGAGGGATTCTGGACTAAAAGTGCTGAGGTCTCCTAATGCAATCCTCACTAATTGGGTAGAGAGTTGATGTGACTTTGGATCACATGGGCCTGGAGGTAGGAGTCAACAGTAAGGGATGGGGGGCTTACCACCTCAGCTTTGTCTCATGTCTGCTAATGAAGCAATATTCTTAGACATCTCCTCTCTCCTTAATTCAAATCATATATGTGATATAGTTCAAAATATTTCCAGTTTTTATTTGCTTTGGGGAATTTCTTTAGCCAGGAGTAAACTTGCAGCCATTTTTTTTTAAAAAAATGCTCTGTATATATTTAGAATTGGGTTTATGAATAAATAAAGATCAAATAATTTGGTCTAAAATGTATTCTTGGCATTTTAATTCTTTTACATGAACTCATCAGTGTGGGAATGTATGTGATCACTATAGTTCCCAAAGTTCTGTTTCTTTCCTGGGCTATATGTTCTGGAGCAAGGCATTACTGTCTGCATTCAGAACCCTTTATTGGTTTTCAGTATTTCAGATTTCAGTGTCAGTATTTCCAACTCCTAACTACACTGCCTTTAAAAAAAAATTCTTTAAATTTTAAAAGATAAATAAATCTTAGAGAGAGAGAGAAAAAACGAATGCACCTATGTACATACGTATGTATGTATGTATATATGTATGTATGCACCTGATTATCAAATCCCCTGGAGCTATAGTTACAGCAGGTGTGAGCCATCTCATGTAGGTACTGGGAACTAAACTTGGATCCCATGTAAAAAAAAAAATTGTACATGTTCTTAACTACTAAGCCCAATGCGTTGTCTTAAAGCCAACATTGTCTTGACTGGGAGGAGACTTCCTAAGTACTTTCAGGGGCAGCCCTCTCTGCAGTTGACCTGTCTTCTGATCACCACTCATGGATTCTGACCTTCATTGTGCCTTTTTAAGTAGACTGTTCCTTTTCTCTTCTCCAGTTGTTCTCTAGTTTGTGCTCTTAACTGGAGTTGTAATATCTGTGTTTCTTTTTAAAAACATTAAGTGTATTTATTATTGTTTTAAGTAAAATATAATTACATCATTTCTCTCCATTCCCTTTCCTTCCTCTAACAACTTCCATGGCCCACCCTTGCTCCTTCTCAAGTTTCTGGCCTCATCTTCTTTAATTGTTACAATATGGCAGGGCCTGAACAAGGACAATGAGGGGGGAAAAGTGGAAGAGGGAAATCCCGTGGGACCCCAACCTCAGATAAGAACTACAGGAAACTAAGGGATGCTGAGAGAGGTTGTCTTCCCTATGGAAGATGCCCTCTCATTGGTTATTCAATGCCAAGTGTCTGGTCCTCAAAGCATGTATATGCAAGCAACTGAGTAGACTGAGTAGGTCCTATTTACACACACACACACACACACACACACACACACACACACACATACACACATCAATTCCTGAATTTCTTTGTTTTTGTTGGGTTGAGACAGGGTTTCTCTGGGTAGCCATGGCTGTCTAGAACTCACTCTGTAGACCAGGCTAGCTTCAAATTCAGAGATCTACTTGCCTCTGCCTCCTGAGTGCTGGGGTTAAAGGGGTATTCATCACTGCCTGGCCTTAATGCCTGAATTTCTTACCAGGGAAAAATTTCTATATCATTCCTTTGTGTCTGAGGGATTTTTTTCCTCTCTTCAGAGAACCTTTTCATTTGTGTTCTTACCACATTCTCTCCTAGGACCCTTTATATCATTTTCCCTCTGGCTTAGATCTTCAATATCCTCTTAACTGTCTTGGTACGCTTCGCTCACTCTAGATTTTTCTTTTTAAACCTCCCATAGTGGAAAACAAGCTGTCTGTTCCTAGGGACACTTCTTTAAACCCTGCTAGCTTTTCAAGCCCCATTTCTTCTACTTTGTTTTCTTCCATTCATCCAAAGGTTATTTTACTGTTCCTGCCCAAATTACACATTCCTTTGCTCCTCAGACTGAGCTAAACTGTATTCTGCTTTCTCTAGAAAGTGCTGCCAGCCAGATCCCTAGTGTCACACTGGCTCTTGTGATCCACATGTTTAATCGTGTGTATGTGTCTGCATCTTGGGAGGGGGGCTTGTGTGTGCACATGCATGCAAGTGCCTACAGAGGCTGGAAGAGGACATTGGATCCCCTGGAGTTGGAATTAACAAGATTACAGGCAGATGTGAGCCACCCAACATGAAAACTAACTTGGGCTCTCCACAAGAGCAGCGTGCTCTTAACCAGTGAGCTATCTGTCCCATGTCCTTACACATGTCCTGTCTGTCATTCCTAGGGCTTTAATTTCATTCCCACGGTGTCTTTTGTGTTTTGCTTTTTTTTTCATCAGTCTTATCTGCTTATTTTACCTGTTTATTATAATAGTTACCTGATTGATCTCTTAGCTTCCTTTTAGTTATGTTTTAATGTGTTGTCATAGATGTACTTTCTTTAAAAATATTAATATTTGCCCTGTGTTGAGGTTGTCTTTTTGTAGAGTTGGTTGATGACTTTGTGGATAACAGAATAGCAACTGAGTGGACTGTGGGACTCTTACCCATAGTTCCATTACCCACGCATCTTCCCATTTATTACTGCTTTATCCATCATCCTCCCTGCGCCCTAGTGAAACTAGATCACTTCTCTAGAGGAATATTGGTGGTCTCTCAGGGCCTAGAACAAAGGCAGCCTTTGCTTAGATGCTTCTTTCACATATCAGTGGGAAGGCATCCTTCCCTAAATCATAAGGATCTACTGTGCTTGCCTTAACACTATCTCTATTTATGTTAGGTCGTTTTAGCACATGGCTTTTATTCTGTAGTAGATTATAAACCTGTGAGCAGGGATCATGTCTTATTTTGGTGTCCCCACAACTTCCTGTACTTGGTATGTGAAGCTTGATAAATAGTTCTTCAACAGTGAGTAAAAAGTTTTATAATGATTTTCTTGATGATTAGTAGAAGAAAATGGAGTAAGTTGGGGTATTGACTGGAGTGTGGCTCAGTGGTAGAACTTGTGTTTGGCAGCCCCGGTGTCAGATACCCACATGACTGTCCAGTTCCTCCTTAAAGAAAGAATCTTAAGTGCAATGCTGGTTTGGCTTCTTAGCACACAGGCTTGCACTCAAGAAGCCCTGAGTGGCTCCCCTGTCCTGTCACCCCTCAGTGAGCTATTCTGTTATTCCTCATTGTTGTTTTCTTATGGTTCATATATTTAACTGTTGGTTGCTATACACCTTAGTAATTAACTCTTTTTACAAGTGTTTGAGTGGTCAGAGGAGTATATTATATCTGTAGTTTTTAAGATAAAGTATCTTGATGCAACCAGGATTTCTGTAAAATACTGCCTGCAGACTATATAAAATTTCCTCTTCTAATCTCTCAACAGGCACATTTTGTGCCCTCCCCGCCTCCAAATTGCCTCAGTTACAAATCGGAAGGCAGGCTTGGTGACCAGGACTGGCAAGCACATTTTAAAGTCCCATGCTGTGGAGTTGATCCGTCTCAACTTGAGGTATGTTGTTCTTTCTTATTTAAGTCACTTAAATATGCTCACATTCTCTGACTGTCCTATTGAGGTTTGTTCCCACATAATTATTCTTTGTTCCACCCTCTTACTGTCTTTCACACTCATGTGCATGCTAGGAAATGAATGTGTTTACTTGCTTCTCAACAGTTTTTAACCTCTGAAGATACTGAATGAAATAGAATTTTGTGGCAATAATTCGAATGATTTTGATTGTGATAAAGTGTCTTCTTTTATTTCATCCCCTTTTTCCCCTTTTCATTTTTTACACATAGTTCTAGGGAAGAGTTATTCTAATTGTCACTATTTTTAAAATGGATGTGTTAGGGTAGTAATCTTTGAGAATTGAAATGTAACACATATGTAACACACAGACAGACACACACACACACAGACACACACATACACGTGCAGACTAATGAGTTTCCCTAAGATGATCATAACCAGGACATAAGCTGATGGACAGACAGTGCAGTTGTGTGTGAAAAGCTTCCTGCCTGCTTGCGTCCAGCCGAGGTCCTACACCAAAGGCCCCCACTCTCCTATTTAAGTTTTTTTAATTTGAAAAACAATCCAGAAATCATACAAATTTTCTTTGCATCAATGTTTTTCACTTAAATGTATGTTTGTGTGGGCATATGCATGATTTTTTGTGTAAGCATGTTTTTGTGTCTAAGTAGTTTGTAAGGGCTTGTGTATGTTTGTGTATGTATGCATGTATGTATATGTGTATATGTTCTTGTATATGTGTTTGTTAGTATGTGTGCATGTGTTTGTGCATGTATGTGTGCGTTTGTGTGTATTTATGTATGTATGTGTGTGTGTTTGTGAGTACTTGTATATGTGTTTGTATGTATGTATGTATGTGTGTGTTTGTGTGTGTTTGTGTGTATTGAGCCTTGTAACAGGGTTTTCTTGTGCAGAAGTGAATCTCAATCTTCCTTCTTGACAGTAATTTAAACTATTACTGTGACATTTTTACTAGAGCTGCCAGCATCTCAGGCTACAGTTTTTAGAAGGAAGTAAATAAAAGCATTAATATTATCTTTACAATCCCACAACTTTCGTGGTCATATGAAAGTAATTCCCCAGTGCACTTCCATGCCCCAGCCTGTTGGATTTTTGTCTTTTGCTTTTGCTTTTTATTTTTATCCTCATAGTCATTTAAGGAAAGATACCACTGATTCTTTCAGAAGATTTTTCTCACAGGACATCAACTGAAGCTTGTGATAGTAAGACAGCTTTTGTCACTGCTTGTACACACAAAAAAATTAAAGTCACTTTTTTACTTTTTAGATCAAAACAAAATAGGAAAATGCTTGATCTTTTGTAGGCATAAGATTTGTACTGACTGAAGATGCTTTTTTGAAATGTGAATCTTGATTCCAAGGGATTCTCATTTCCTTAGCATTTTGTAAGCTACCTGATCTACTGTACCTAACCACATCTGTCCATTTTCTGATCTTTTGCATCCATGGATTATAGCCTTTTAACATTTCTTGGAAGTGCATTCCGGCGCTCAGCCCTGACTAGGGTGTCAGACACAGCATCTCAGGCAAGTTAGACAAGTGTCAATTGGAGCATTTTCTCCTTTTCAGTAAAGCATTTAGGCAATATTTTCCTAAGGGGAATGTTAATGTCACTCTCTGAAGTAGCTCGAACCTTGTTTAAGGGGCTTGTGTTCCTTTTCTGGTCACATAAAGATATTTTTACTGCATAAGGTTTTCTCTGTCAGTATTGGTCACCATTTTCTTCTCTCAGTGCATAGCAGCTGTTATATATGTCTCGTGCACTGATGTGATTGGTGTTCCTGTGAGTTCACATCTGAGTATTTAGTATGTCTATAATGGTTTGGCAGAAAGCTGACTATAAATGAAGGTATGGGTACTCTTACTTAAAAATTGAACAATGGTCTTATTCCTCAGAATCTTTGGGCTGTTTTGGCTGAAGCTACTATATGTTGAAATGTCCAACTAGGTTGTCAAAGCCATCTGGCATTTATATATAGTTATATATGAATATTATAAATATGAAGGAACAAGTGAATTCTAACACAGACTCTTGGAGGAGAAGGATTGAGATGCCAATCAAAGATGATAACATGAATTTAGATTTTTCTTCTCCTTTTCATAAAGACCCTTTAAGCTAATTTTAAATTAGCTAATTCATGGACTCTAAACCTAAATTCTTACCATAAAGATTTTAATAGAAAGAGTAATAGACTGTGTAGTTTAGATCGTTTACATATGACACTTGGTTACATTTAGTTGTTGGCGTGCATGAATCATATATCTTTTTGAGGATAGGATCTCACTCCTATCTGCTTTGAAACTCACTATAGAGATCAAAGTGGCCTGGGATTCACAGAGATCTGCCTGCCTCTGCCTCCCAAGGGCTGGGATTAAAATCTGAACCACCATGTACCCCCATGTACCCCCTGCCATGTGTCATCCTTTTAACCTGAATTAAAGACTGCTACATACATGTCAGTCTGCTACTTACAGCTCAGTCACCGAATAAACTGAAACAAGAAAAACAATTGCTAAATAAGAAAAATTTTCCTGGTTCCTTAAAATTTAAACATGAGGACCCATGATTACCAGATGTTACTGTTTGGGAACATTGGCAATCGAGACACAGTTGTCCATCTCTTACAGAGATCGAAATGGAAAGAAAGAAATTGGAAATCAGTTGGCAAGCAAAGATTTAGGTGTAACTATTAGGTGAATCTTAATTGTAACAATGAGTATCTTTACATTAAGGAAGATAATTCATAGAGGCAGGCAGATCTCTGTGAGTTCGAGTTGAGGCCAGGCTGAGCTACATAGTAAGTTCCAGGACAGTCAGAGCTATGTGGAAAAAACCCTGTCTCAAAAACAAAACGATACAAAGCACAAACAAAAACACCTGTAACAACCAAACAAAACCGAAAAGATAATTCAGATCTTGATCTTTTATTTATCATTTTTTATTTTATGATCTTTTTTGGTTATTTTACTTATTTACATTTCAAATGAACAACATTATCAACCAAGCAGCTCTTGATCTTAAGAAGTATTTTTAAATGTCATTTCTTCTTTTCTCCACAGAGTGCACATAGATGTGCTTGTGTACTCATTATGTTTGGGTTTATATGTGTTAAGGTAAACAAATATTTTACTGTCCTCTCTTCAAATTGTATAAACATAGATAACTATACAATTATAAAGCAAACAAAAAAGTGGAAATTAAAATTTAAAATTGAAATTATTATTTAAAATTTAAAATTGAAATTATTATTAGCTTTACTTTTTCCTATTCTTTATATTGAACCAAATTTGTTCCTCCTAACTTTGTGTCTGAAAAGAAATGGCACAATAAAGTAGGGGTGTCAGGCTTCACAAGGGGAAAGGGTGGCAGGCTTCACTAGGGGAAAGGGTGGCTGTCAACCTTCTTCCTTAGGAGTATGGAAGTGAGGGAAATATCTGTTCAGAGGAGTTTTCCTTCATTAGTTCTTTCTCCTTTTTTTCCCACTTAACACATCTGTTAGCATTCCACACAGACCAACAGATGTTGCAAAGCAAGTCCTACACTTCGTTCTCAAGAAAAATGACATTTCCTCAGTTGCCTGCCCCACCTCTGTGACTGAGACCAGCCTGCTGCTCCTGCATAATTTGCATATATTAAGTTATGTGCCTTAATGCATTAGGAACCTGAGCTTCAGCATTCCTTTATATGTTAAGGTCGCATGTCATTAGTTTACAGGCTGCCTTAGAGTTCTGAGAAGGAAAGAGATTTGAGGATGGCAACCTGATTCTGTACACTGAGAGTGGATAGCCAGTTAGCAATATTTTTTCTATAAAATAGATGAGTTACAGAAAGCTCGAGCTGTCCCACCATGAGGAAGTGCTGATTGTCATGCGATGTGAAGCATCATTTTTATTATTTTGGCAAGAACAGGGACAGTTTTGTCTTGACAAGCCATTAGATGAATACCAGCGTGTGTCACATGAAAAACCACTGATCTTTAACCCAGGTCTGTACTTAACCAAGCTTTGGAAGTAAATTGTGACTGAAGGAAGAGCAAAGGCCAGTACACTGTCATTACAGATTACAGAGTCTGCTAACAGCGGGAGAACTGAGCCCAGGGAGCCACAGGTGCGGTTCTGTAAGCTGTCAGTAGTCCTGCGGATGCTTCTTAAACTGTGTGCACAAGCCATACATTTATTTTATATTTGTTCAGGATTTACGTTGTAGCCCTAGCTAGGGAGGAAAAAAAAACTGAAAAAAGAGAGAGAGAGAGAGAGAGAGAGAGAGAGAGAGAGAGAGAGAGGGGGGGGGGGGAGGGAGGGAGAGAGAGAGAGAAAGAAAGAAAGCCTTCAAGTGCTTTCTTAGTGCAGGGCCTGAGTTTCTTAGCACAGAACCACGACCTTTATATAGCTTCTATGTTCCCAGTCACAGAATGACATTAAGAAAGCCCTGTGTTTTGAAGAAATTAAATCCAGTGAAGAAAAGTAAAGTTGGGTATGGTGGAGCACACCCTTAATCCTAGCACTGGAGAGGCAGAGGCAGGCAGATCTCTCGAAATCAACCTGGTCAATAAAGTGAGTTCCAGGCCAGCCAGGGCTACATGATGATACTCTGTCTTTAAAAAAAATAATTGTAATATATATAAAGAAATGATGGGTTATATTCTCATAAACAAACAAACAAACAAACAAAAAGCAACACAATAAATAAACTAGTTTATTCCAAAAGTATATGCAAAAGAGCATTCTTTGGCCTGTCAGTAGTCAGTAACTGTGACTAACTTTTCCATCACTGTGTAATTTTTGAGAAAATAAAAGAAAAGACCCAAATTCACCTCACTACAAAATATTAAAAAGATAGTAACATTCTAAGCAATCACTTGTGGGAATTACTGCTTACAGAGCGAACAGGAAAGAACACACTGCCTTCCTCTGTTGGTGGGATTGCACTGCACCTCTCTGTAGTCTTGTTATCCTACACTAACTGAAATGCAAATTCTTTGTAACTAATTGGATCTCATTGAGGGTACATGCACAGTGTGTAGTTATGTGCAAAAAGGTTTTTAAAAGTATGAATTTCCTGTAATTACAACTTTTAATTACTATCCAAAGTGTGCAGTTAGTGCAGGGTTAGTATATATGCTTAACTTTAAAAAATATTATTAGAAGCATGACTGGTGAAATGTTTGATAAATACCAGATAAAAACAAATGTGTAATTGTAGCATCTGTAAATTGAATTTAAACTATTTTTTAAAATTAACATTTAGGATTTAGAATTTGAAGCCAGTTGAGTATACTGATGGCATGTTAATAGTACAGGTTTTTTTTAAAATAAATAAATAAATAAGTAAAAACATTGTAAGTGTTAAAACATCATTAGTTATTTCCAGAGCTGCTTACCTTGTCCACTCTCCTGGTCTTATGTTACTGTTGTAAAAGTATTTCAGAGTTGTGTGTGTGTGTGTGTGTTACTGCTGTGTTTTATGAAGAAGAGTTAGTTACTCCTAGTTCTACAGTTTCTTCAGGACCTTGAGAGCTCCTTGGTGGACCTCTCATTGTACACAGCCTAACTCTCAGTCTCAGGGACTGTGAGGAGCGTCACGTGACCTTTCAGATTTGTGATCCCCTAATCTGAAGTACACGACTTTGAATCAGGAAGAAAGCAATAATTGTGAAAACGATGTTTATCCCCATGGCCTAGTTGTAAATAACTCGGATACAAAGGATTTCAGAGGGTTATTCTGTAATCTACAGAATGTTGAGCCAATGGAAAGCCTCAGGAGATGTCTTGGTGCCTTGGTTTTGTTGTTAGTCATGGACCTGAGTCTCTAAAAAACAATTCAAGTCTCTTACTGGCTAGAAAAGCATCAAGGTTCTACATTTCCCTATGGAAATGGATGGCAAGTTCACATAACATATTTTGGGACTTTCTATAGGAGTCAGAATTTTATGTTCTAAAATTTATTAAAAATGGTTTTAAACATAATAAACAAAACATAAACATTCAAGGTTTGTACTTTAGCATGTTTATATATAGCTAACTCTTTGGACTGGTGTCTGTTGTTATAATGAAGCTTTTACTTTTTTTTTTAACTGATTTTAGGAATTAACTAAAATTTTGTTTGACAAAATCCATCTAGGAGGTACAGTACTGTGTAATTGTTGTGATTTTTCTTGTGAATCTTACGAGGCTATCCTGATGTTTTTTTTTTTTAAGATTTATTTATTTATTATATGTAAGTACACTGTATCTGTCTTCAGACTCCCCAGAGGAGGGCATCAGATCTCATTAAGGATGGTTGTGAGCCACCATGTGGTTGCTGGGATTTCAACTCTGGACCTTTGAAAGAACACTCAGTGCTCTTAACTGCTGAGCCATCTCTCCAGCCCTATCCTGATGTTTTTAAGGCGTGGCTACGGCAGGAATATTTAGGTAATAGTTTTGCTGCAGACTTGTTTGGTTAGACCTTGCAGTCTGAGAGAGACCGGTTTGCATACTCTGAGTAGCATTTTGTCAGAGGACTGTGGCTGGGCATAGCAGATTTGGATGTATTAGCTAGTCAACCTGATAACCCTGTACAGACTGTATTGATTTTCTAGGAGAGAGTTTATGAACTAAATAAACTTGGGGTTGGTGTCTTAATAAACTGCTTCTCTCAGTCTGTCACATTTAGTTATGGAGCTATGCAGTTTAGGGGGGAAAAGGGCTAATTCAGTTACAGATTGTTCACAGCAGGGTCTCCAAATTAGCCCTTTGTTTTGTAATGCCACCTTGCTTGGGCTCGCGTTGAGCACATTTCTCAGTTTTGCCCTAATGAGTTGCAACACTGATAATGTGGCCGATGATCTTTCATTGATTTCACTATCACTTGCTTGTCTGGTAATTGATCCGTTGCTGAGCCTCTAGTTAATTATATCGGCTTTGACATGGCCCGATCCCTGGGGAATTTCAAGTCTTGTAGAATAACAGTTTTAATAAAAGAGTCTATTACTCCAGGTGCTTGCTGCTGCATGAAAATTGATTTTTGTCTTGTGGTGTGGTGTGGTATGGTGTGTGTGTGTGTGTGTGTGTGTGTGTGTGTGTGTTCGTTCGTTCATGCCCGCATGTGTGGGGGTTAGGGGAAATACCTGGGAAAGAAGAGGATCTCAGAACTGAGAAAAAGGGGTGGGGCTGGAAAAATAGGAAGAGGGAGTGAGGGAGAGTGGGGAAGGAGGGGGAAGGACTAGGAGAGAGGGAGAGGAAGCAGAAGAGGCCAGAGAGAACATGCAGGCAGAGGATACAACAGTGCTTGAGGGGAGAGAGGAGGAAGCTTGCTGTTGACAGTGTCCTTAAGCCTCCCATAAATAACAGCCATTAGTGGGAAGGTCAGGAGCTGAGCAGGCAGCTTGACTGAGGCACTGAGTGCCACTTCAGAAATCAAGAGGCTAGCAAATTTTAGAGGGAGTTAAGTGGGTAATAGTAAAGGTACAGTCACCGTTGACAATTGACTCATAGGGGCTTTTCCCGCCCTCCCCCTCGAAAGAATATTTTTATTGACCACAGGTAGACTTAATATATTTTAAGGCAACAATTCTTTGGGTTCTTGTTTGTCTCCTTTCAGATATTGAATTGGCTTCTTTTGAGACTTTTTTGTGCTTAATGGTGGTGAACTGGAGGGAAGTTTAACAGAAAAGCTTTCAGGAGATGTCAGTTCTAGAAGGGAAGGCACATTTGTGTCAACATAGCGTACGGTTGCTCATCTTTTCTCATTGTCCACTAATGACACAGGCTGCCATCGAAACGCTTTTCTGTTTCTTCTGTTGTTTCTGAGAGGAAGGTTTATTGTTATTCTTTCGTTAAGAAGGAGCGAACAGAGTGCTACATTTGTCCTCAGTATTTGTAAGTGGCTGAAGATTAATGTTCCTTACATTTTAAGTTTAGGAAGGATGGCTTTTTCCTGCTGACTACTTTTATGAGATGGCATGAATTTAGCTTTCCATTTTGAAGTTACAGTGTTTATGTACAGTGGATTTTGTTCAGTTCTGCTTTTTCCATAAATAAGGGAGATAAATACTATCTAACAAATGGTTGTTTTGTTTTAAAACTGGTTTAATTAAAAATATGACCTGCTATCAGGGTTATATTTCATCAGGCAGGGAAACATTATAGAATTTTCCATAGAGGTCCTAAATGAAAAATAGCATTTTTATATGCATTACTTTTTGCCTGAAATAGGACAGGTTTCTTTTTTTCTTCATCTTTTGCCCTTTTTTTTATGATTTAAAAGGTTGATGTAGATGTCTTACCTGAGAACTTTAACAAAGGATTTTATTCTGCATGTGAGCTTTAAGAAAAGGTATTCATTTTTCTTCTCTTCCTTCAGTGTCTCTTTACTTAACCTTCCATTTGGTAATTAATGGCCTGAGGTGCTGGGTATTAAGTGATATATATTTATTTTTGCATATATTTAGTGTACACCTTCCATGTTTAACTGGTAGCTTTGCTTGTTCACCCTTTATAATATAAGGTCAAATCTCTGTATATTATTTTCCCTATGAGTTTATATGTGGTTATAAATAGCCACATATATAAATAAATATAAATATGTGGTTAAAATTACGGTGTGACTTGTGGCAGCTAATATTTAAAAAGCCACTAAGCAAACTTTATGTTCTCCTCCAGATGAATCTTTACTTGCTTCCAGTTTAATTAAAAATATTTAAGTGTCATAGTTTTGCAAGTGTTAAAGAAAGGACTGGTGCTGGATATAACATGTTACAGCAGAAAGCATTGTTGGCGAAAATTCCCAGGGAGGAGCCCTGGCTTTCCCTGGCCTTGTGGGTGGTGATCGTGGCAGTCCGTGGAGTATGCACCAGTGTGTGTGTCTATCTGTGTATCTGGAGGGGGGTTAGTACAGTGTCATTTGGTGCCTGACAGTGGAACAGTGCAGTTGACTCCTAGCTCTGCTGTCCAATGACATGCAGTGGCTGAGGGTTTGAAGCTGATGGTTGGGTCTCCAGTGCTGCCTGCGCACCTGACAGGCAGCTGTGAAACTGAGCAGAGGCAAGCTAGGGGAGTCACAATCTATGCATAAATGATAGGGATATCTGTGCAGAAGGTGCGAAGGAAGCTCTGACCCCCCCTCCCCCAGATCAACCCCTTCCCGAATGAAATGCACAGTTCAGCCAGCTTCTTACCTACACTGTACTCCTGCTACTGGCTGCCAAGAAGCTCAAAAAATCCACCTTCACTTTTCAGTCAGAAGAGGCAGAAGTGGATGTGAGAGAAAGAGACACACAGAGAGACAGAGAGCCAAAGAGGGCAAGAGACTTGACTTTAAGAGACTCCTGTACTGACAACTCCATGCAGTTCGGAACCAGAACGACTGAGGCTGGACCAGGGTTCATGGGGACATGGCAAAATGCTGATACTAACCTCTTATTCAGAATGTCCCAACAGGTAAGTTACTTTTTCTTTCATTTTTTTTAAAAGAAACCTCGAGTTGTTATGTGCCCTTTTCTTCCTGCTACTTTTCTTTCTAAATGTTTTTGAAATTAAAAAAAAAATATATATATATATATTGTCATTTCTGTGTTACTGGAATGTGCAGTGTTACTTCATGGCTTCCTCAAGGGCTCTTTAAGGAAAAGGGGAGAAAGGACATCGAAGTTAGAGAAAGCAAAGGCATTTGTTGCAAAGTTTCACCATGTGCAGCCTGAGCCCTGCCTTAATTTATTTCTTTGTTTCCCGCGAAAAAGAGAAAAGGCCACTCAACAAATGTGTCTTTCTGACTGTGAAAGACTTGGTCAAAGTGTCTGCTGTCTCAAAGTAGGTCTTGCAACTGAACAGTCATAAAGCGCAGCGGGTTTGACTTCTGGTGTCTGGAGCAGCTGGACTCAGACCCGAGCGAGGCTGTGCAGGCTTCCCTGCCGGCCGGGTCAAGCCGAAGGGCGACAGGCTGCACTCAGGCTTGCTCTCGGCCTCCGTTTCGGCTCTCGGTGGCTCGGTGCCTTCACTCTCCCCCGTGCTCCCCTGCCGCCGGCAGCTCGGCTGCTGCCCTGCAGGGAGAGCTGCCTGGAGAGCGCCAGGGCAGCAGCGGACGGATCATTAATCACCCGCAGCGCTCGGTGATTTGCGCCCTGCGTGCCCGGCTCCTCTTGCACAATTGCAGGCTCTCAGGCTCCGCGGGGGAGCGAGGGTTAAGTGGAGGCAAAGGGGAAACAACCCAGAAACTTTCCTCTTTTCAGAAGCCTACCCCAAACCCATACAAAGCAAGAGTTAGTTTATCTTCCATGCCCCACTTTAAAATTTAGATATCACCAATCCGGGTTTTCCTTGAGTTGTGTGTATGTACATGCATGCTGTGAAAGGTTAGATTGCTTTAGGTTTTTTCCTCTAGTGAAAAAAGAGTTAATAAAACAGATAGAGATAATGATCAATTGATAAATGGCTATTGAACCACATAGATGTGTTAGATTGCTGCTTTGGCAAGAGCCCATTTCCAAGTAGATTTGCATCTAAGGAGACTTTAAGTGATGCAAAACATTTAGGACTAAAAGAAATAAAAGCAAATTACATAAAAATAGGTCAGAATTAGGAAAATAATTTAAATTCCTCATAGAGAAACTTGTATGACCAGCTCACTGTGGTGTTTTCTGTGTGTTTGCTTGTGTACCTGTATGAATGTATGTGGACTGTGAGCCTTGGTGCCTGTGAGAATAGACACAGGGAAGGCCTTTATGCTTGATGAACAGATTATGACACAGAACACTATGACAAAGGATGAAAATCACAAACTTAAAAAGTATTGTAAATCAACCATTTAGCTGTAGTTTGTTATTATTTTGTTTTTTTTTTTGTGTGGTTGTTGTTGTTTTGGTGTTGTTAGTGATGCTTAGCTTCCCATTTACTTTCAGAGTTACTAAATGTTTACCTTTTGTGCATTTTGGAAGTCATCTAAGAAGAGTATATGTTTACATGTGTAGATGTACTTTTCTTTCTCTTTCAAGATGCCATTTCAGAGTGTGTAGTCTTAAATTCAAAATCTGCCTAAATATAAGCCTGTGCTGTGCATGCCTAATGTTTTTGTTTTCCTTATGGGTAGTGAGTCAGCAGTGCTGGTTCAGTGTGAGTGGGACAGAGTGTGTGCATGGGGGATGGGGTGGGGGAGGGAATGATTCCTGAAATGCTCTCTTAAAAGTCAACAGTTTTGAAGAATAATAGTTTCAATATCCACATTAAGCCACCTTTTGCTAAAGATAAAAAGGTTTTTTTCTAATTTAATCAAATATGTACAATTCTCTATATATAATTGTTTAGGATAAAAGAGGCTTTTCTGCTTGATTATTTTAATCTCTGAGTAAAAATTTAGCTCATAGAGTGAATGAAATCTTTTAAGTACAGTTTTCCACAGTTTTCTATAGTAGAATACAAATTAATATTTCCTTGAATATCTTGGTAAGCATTGGACAAAACTGACTACTAGAGCCAGTAAAAGATGTTTAAAGACTGAGCTATAGAGAACTCACCACATATGATGTTAGCTACAGAAAAATGTATGCTTGGGAATCGGATGAACGCTGAAGTTGAAGAATCTAGGTCTGTGTCTTCTAAACGTAAGCTAGGCAGAGGCATGGGACAATCTGTATCTTGCATTTCCCCTGAACAAAGTTAGATTTCCTTAACTGTAAATCTTTCCTTTATCTAACATTAGCAAATGATTGGACTCAGACTCAGTGGAGTTAAGTCTGTTCCCCTTAAAGCTTTAAATGGGACTTCCTGACTTCATCTCTCTACCTTACACTATTTTCCCTAAAATCAAAGATTATTCCTCTAAAAATCAATATGATTTGTTGTTGTTATTGTTGTTTAGAAAAATAATATTTTCTTGTAGCAAGATACTTGAGAGGTGTAGCTGTTGACTTGTGTAGCTGTTGACTTTTGTAACTGAGAGTTCTGGATTCAGTTATGAGTTGATAATGTCCAAAACCATTTTCTCCTTTTCCTTATCTCTTAAAACCTCAAAGGTTATTTTTCTCAGGATACTCTCTTAAGGTGTTGTTAAAAAGACAGATGGGGGTGGTAGGAGAAAGGAGCTTGCTTTTGGAAGGTTGTTTTGTTTTTTTTAATCATACTTTGAAAGCTGTTTTTTCTACATAATTTGTACGTTTGTGTATTTGAGACAGTAGCAAATAAAATCCTTATAGCTTCCTCTAAGAGCAGGTATAGTTCGATCTAATTGAAATCTTTTTAAGAAATGACACTGTGCAGATAATGGTGATAGTGTACTTTTCCCATATTACCAGAGGTGTTTATACCTTTTATTATTGCTCAGGTATACTTAACCTGTTTCAAATAAAATGCAGATCCCTTAATAAGGTCTCTTTTCAGAGTAGAGTGAGATACCAAGTTAGAATTATAAATGACGCCTTGCATCATTATGGAGTAATTTAGGATTCACCCAATGATGTAACAAAACTAACAACATAATTTCATTGTGAAACTGTGTCTTATTAAAGAACAACTGTCTGACATTCTTTTACAGTTGCTTTATTTAACTTCATGCAAATATTATTAGTAGTGACATTTTTCTGTTGTGTATTAGATTCTCTCATTAGCACGATGTGTTAGTTATCACCAGAGAAATCATTTCCTAGATAGGTGAGGGACAAAATCGAGAAAGCTAAAAATTATATCAGTGATTTACATTACTACCAGACCGTCTGCTCACCAGAGATATGACAGAGTAAACTTTTTGACTAGTATAAAACCTAGCACTTCCGAGAAATGATTAAAAGATATATAAGAAATATATAATAATATTTTTGGAAATCATTTACAAGAGTGCTCAATACAAATTTTTCTTCCAGTAGTCTTTTAGTATTTTCAATTCATGAGGACAAACACAGTTCCAGTCATAGGATTTGTAGTCAAAATGGAAATGATGTGTGTTTTCTTTTCTGGTTTCTAACCCTCCCAAAAAAATTTAAACATCTCTAACAATTTTAAAGATTCATATATAGTATTTCTTGTTTGTCACGTATCTAAAATATGTGCTGTGGGTGGCTTGGTTGTTCTTTGAAGTTCATGCAATATATTTTTATTCTAAAGCTTCTCCTCAAAACTGGACACATCGTCCTTTGACATAGGATGAATAGTCTTATTTAATCAGAGCTACGAATAAGGCAGTTGATAGTTAATGGCCTTTGAAAATGACTTCCATTGTGAGGCAGCATCCATTTCTAGGTTTCCCTCTCTATTTTTTCTCTCTTCCTTTTTAGTATTTCCTTCTTATAGTTGGTGTATTTGGGTAATCACAGCTTACTTAAAAAGGATTAACTTGACAAAACTTACCTTTATGTTAAAATAGGTGTTTATATTTGGTGGCAAATAGTTTTAGCTTGTTGAACTAGCATGCTGCCACCTCTCAGCTCCTCTAACTTGAGAGATGATGTGCTTTATTTTGAACTGTTAATGATAGGTACATATTGAAATTAAAATGTAAGCCTTGACATTCACTTTAATACTGTAGCACACAAGTAGGAATATTTGGATAATTGTCATAGCAGTATTGGATTAGAAATCGTGGTAAAGAGGTGAGTCCCTGTGTGTCAGCCTTTACTTCCAACTTGGTGTGAACATGCAGGCCTCACTAACAGCTCTGCATACTGTATAATGAAATGGGAATGGCGTAGGCCTTGTATGTATGATATTCCACGTGTGAGTTATTGTAATGAAACATGCACAAATAGATCCTCAGATGTGTATACACGCGAATAAACTCATTCACCAATTTAAAGCTTATTTCTAACACGTAGCACTTCAAATGAATTTAAGCATAGTTGGGGATCATTTTGAAATTACTTCTTTCAATATCTCTGTTATCTGTAACCAAGTAGCTTTATGGAAATTGATTAATGTAACAGGACAGACTTAGGCTTCCACCACAACATAGCGTCCTACGCCTATGTCAGGGATAAGCGCCATGACGATTCTTCCCTTACTAATTAGATGCTGAGCAAGACATCTCTGGGAAGTTGGGACAAACATGAATGGGTCACAGCCAAGGCAGGATTGCAAGGATTCCAGTGATAGTGAAAGCATTCAAGTTTGCCAGGTCGCTGTGACACAGGAGCTGATTCCAAAGGAACAGCCCGTTACAGATAGTGAGATGGCGTCACATACTTCAGTGAAAAACAAAACCCTAGGGTTTCTTCTTTTCCAACTTACACATTGCACACACTTATTTAAAGGAAGACACAGTGGACATGGCTCTGGTCAGTCTTCAGTTAGCATGTAGGTAATGCCTGTCCATAGCTAACTTGGTAATGTGGACGAGAATATATATAAAGTATAAGGAGAGGAAATTGGAGCTTGCCTTTGCCTTTACCCTGTATTCATAAGTGAACTATGGTGGATAAATTGTTTTAGGTGTGAACTCCTTTCCCCCAGAGTATATAGAGAGAACTCTGTGCAGTAAGGAAAACTGAATTGGTGAATCATGGGAATACCTTTTTCAGTGAAACCCATTTTCTCTAGAACTCACTGTTCTTTGTTATTGAAGGAACATTGGCTATAACTGTCCCAGGAGTTCTTTCCTTTGGAAGGTTTGGCATCTAATGTGATGTGTGTGGAAGCATGGGCTTTGTTCCATGTGCAGACATGCTCATGCCTTTCATGACACATGTTTGCTCGTGACTAACCACGGTTCTCCAGGCTTTGGCCAGAAGAGTGTTTGGGGTCGTAGGAAATGATTGATGTCACACACATCTGCCAGAGCTGATGCCATTCTTATTTGCAGAAGAGCAGCTGGTGTCCACATTTTGCGTGGTTCCCCTCATCCACTGAAGCACCTGGGATTAGAGGCAAGAGGAGTCAAATACCCTTTGG
This sequence comes from Apodemus sylvaticus, assembly GCF_947179515.1. NCBI lineage: Eukaryota > Metazoa > Chordata > Mammalia > Rodentia > Muridae > Apodemus > Apodemus sylvaticus. The sequence goes on from NW_026263458.1 coordinate 134,655, forward strand.
AGGAACTTTGACTTCTAATAAGCTTAAGAGAAGTAAAGGAAGAGGGGCAGAGCAGGAACAGCAGCCTTTAGGTTCTGTTGTATAAACAAAACAAAAAGCAGGAGTATCTTAGAAGACAAACTGATAAAGAATACAGAGGGAAACAGGATGGAAAAAATTATCCTGGGAAAAAGAAAGAGTATGTGCTATGACATCACTAAGATGGTGTGGGAGCTGTGACTGCGGCCCACAGTTCCCCCTGAGCCTTTCCTGTACCATGTCTCCCTCCTGGGCTTAAAAGGAAGTTTAGAGAATAGGAAAAAAAAGTATTGATTGTTTTTTCAATTTGTACCTTCCCTGTCGGAAACCTCACACATTTCATAGTGTACGCTTGCTCCACCTTCCAGTGTAACACTTATGACTGGACTTGGCATGGGTGAGGGCAGAGTTCTGGGTCCTCTCGATGGGACACAGCGCACAGCGTTTTGTGCCATGGTGTGTGGGGATGAGAGAGCGTTGTCTCCTTCTGCAGTCAGAGCCCTCCTTAATGGGAGTACTACAGGGAAACAATGCCTCACTCAAACCAGGGAGCTCAGAAATCAAATTCTCCGCTTATTAATCATCATTCTAATTAAGAAAAAGAATTGATCCTTTAACAACAATATAATATCCTTTTGTTTTCCTTTAATTAAGTCCATCAGTTTTTCATTTCTCTCTATAAAGGAAGAATAATGTTAAATTGTAGGAAGTTACTTATTGAAACCACTGATGCGATTCCCTGGAGCACCTCTGACATCTTATTTATCCATCCTTAGGAACTGTAATGCTACTTTGCTGCTACATTTAGTGTTTGGGTCAGAGAAGGGTGTTGAGTTATGACTCCTGTGCCTGTTTGGCTGATAGACATTTACCTAATAGCCTTAGTACAAGGTTAGTTTGTTCTTATTCCCCGATTCCTCTTTCTTAAACTTCATTTCTCTCTTCTACCTTCGCTTCTCTCATTATACAACTGCTTCCTTAGTTTTACTGCCTCTCTTTTGCCTAATGCAAAGGAATTAAAATGTGCTTGAAAGTAACAACTATTGAATCAGGTATCCTTTTGCCAATCTGTCATTTTGATAAGTTCAGGAATGTGGTGCTATCCTCACATACAAACATGTCGGTGACAGGACTATCCTTGTTTTACTGCAGGCCTGTCACCCTGGCTACTAAAGAATCCTCAGACTTCAGTGGTTGGCTTACCAACTGCAGTCTTCAGTTTGGTATTTAGTGCCAAGAAGGAAAGTGATCATTTCACATCCATTGATTGGTTCTCGATTTCAGGCTGCACTGTAAATGTATATATATAATAACTAATTTGATTCTTATGATAGTCTAATGGAATCAGGAAGTGTTCTATCTTTATTCTCCAGATCTAGAAAACTAGCTTTTAACTTGGCAGTGTCTTCATGGAAAGTTACTCAGTAGCAATATTCAGTACCAGTTCCCTAAAGAAACAAAGTTATTAAGGAGTGCTATGCTTTTTGTTCCAGGAGAATGCTTTCTATAAGTCTTCAAAAATTACCTACCATGAACATAAGACAGTAGTATTTTCTAGACTATCAAATTTGTTTTTACCCATTAAAACACAAACTTTTCTTGTAAACTGGTCAAACTTCAACCTAAAATTTATGAATGCTTCAGTTTTCCCCAAATTGTTATTTTTTTCCTAAATACATTGTGTTTTTTAAAAAGTTTAAAAGATTTAATGTTAATTCATAAAAAGGAATCATCTTCCACATATGTTCATTTACTTTTAATATTTAATATCATGAAACTGAATTGGTATTATTTTTGTAAAATTTCTTTACATTATTGTTTGATGTGTGTGATGATAACCATTGACTGCTGTTCCTCCCGACTCCTCTAATCTCATGGCTCACAAATGCTTTCTACATAAAAGCTGGTGTCTATCTACATATTCTTTGAACAATATGTCATATGTTTTGAACAGTTTGATATTCACATAATATTTTTTAATATTTAAATTATATGAGCAGGGTAGAGTAATGAATTACTGAAAGAGTAGCTATCAGTATATATATGGTTGTGAAAATATGTCATTCCTTACAAAGATGTATGGCTCAAATTTAAAGCCACTAAGTGTAAGGGAAAGAAATGCATGTGCCTTTTTGTCCGTTGTCATGGCCCTTAGAATACTGACATCACAATGGTTCTTCATCCTGACTGCTACAGAATCCTCGGACTTCAGTAGGTTGACTACCAACCTTAGTCACCAGTTTGCTATTCAGGACTAGAAAGACAAAATTCGAGTTTATTCAAAGGTTCTCCCTTCCAGGCTCCACCAAAAAGGTATTTTTTTTATAAGTAATTTGTTCCTCATGATAGCTTAATCATATCAGGAAGTGTTCTCTCTTTATTCCTCTAGATCATATGAACTAACTCTCAACTCAGTAGTGGTTTCTTGAAAAGGTAGACATTCAAGCCATATTCGGTACCAATCTTCTGTAGAAACAACATTATTATATGAAGGGAGGTATGCTTTAAGCATACAGGAGAACAATTTCTGTAAATCTTACCAAAAAAAAGTGTCCAGGTTATGCTTGAGCATTGTTTTATATGCAACCCAATTGTTTTAACCACCATGACTACAAATATTTTTAAAAAGAATTGGTCATTCTTTTTTGTAGACCCTAAACCTAAGAACTCCCTGGTTTTCTTCAAATTGTTATAGTTACAACACATATTGTGTTCTTTGGAATATATTTTGAATATTTGAACATTAATTCTAATTAGACAGGAACTACTTTCCAGACATGTTAATTTCCTTTCAGTTTGTCCATCACAAAATTTCGTTGCTATTATTTTGTAACATATCTTCACATTAGTGTTTGAAGTATGCGATGACAACCATTGGCTGCTGTTCCTCCTGACTTTGAATCTCATGGGTCTCATAGGCTTTCCACATAAATGCTGGTGTCTCTCTACATATTCTTTGAAAGACGTCATATGTTTTGGCGAGAATTATAGTCACTAAATATATAATTTTAATATTTGTATTGTATGAGCAGGGTAGAGAAAAGAAATCACCAAAAAGTATGAGTCACTGCATGTGTGTGTGTGTGTAACCAGTGAGAATCACATCAAGTCTATCTTCTACATACAGGATTTAAGACTTATCAAAATGTACAGTATTGTCCTGGACCTGGGGTTCATGAGTTCACTGTCCCTGCTCTTTGTGTGTTTATTAGCACAGAGATGTAACAGCCCACACAAAAACATTTTTCTCTTATTATGACCTTAACATTTGCCAAAAGTGCCCCATACTGAAATTCCTTTTTAGTATCTTTTTTCCCCTTAGACCAAAGCCAGATGTGTACCCAGACACAAAGCCTCTGTGTATAGCAAGCTGTTTTAAATATTGTGACTCGGCAATGTGCTGTCCTTTCTCTGCTTGAGCCAAGGATCTCTGCTCAGTGTCTGTGGGTTACCAAGCTCCTTCTTTATTGTATGTCTTGTCAGCTATCCCTATTCATTTAACCTTTCATTAGCGTCTGTGCAGCTTCCCTGTCTGCAAAGGCAAGGAGAACCCGAAAGGCCCCACTGTCACAGTTATTAGATTTCTCCGTTACATCCCAGCAACCACAAAGAAGCAAGAGTGGAGACTATTGTCGTGCATGCTGCTGTCCTGGGGTGCAGCTCTTCTGTGCATGTCAAGGACATGTGCCACATGTTGATATGCATCCCAGGAATAAATGCGCAACATGGGGGATAGGCTGACAGAGGCAGCAATGAGCTTTGTAGGAGTTATTGCGAAGACCAACAGTTAGTGAAGGAATTTTGCTTAACCAGCCAAGGAGATAGACGGAGTTGAGAGTTGCCAAGATCTGCCTTGTGGAGCTTGTCAGTCCCATTGTTTTCATCTAAACTTCATTTGAGGGAAAATTGAATACCTTCGACAGGAATGAAAGTCTTCTTTTCTCCTTTAACCTCAGAGGGGAAAATGTTATTTCTGATGACTATTATGGTGCATTACAACTATTTTTGTATGGACTAAAGATATGTGAATGATTATGTTACTTACGTCTCATAATTTTTACAATTTCACTGCAAAATCGTGAAAAATGTTTTAACAGGGATTTGTATGTTTTATAAATCTGGTTTTAAAATGGAGCACGTGAATCTCCTTGTGCTCCTGCTTTGCTGTGGCTGCCATAGCACAGTGTGGCTATCACCTGGTTTTTATACATGTGTTTTCATGCTTGCTGTAATATGGAGGAGAAGAGGAATGATTACAGGTCTCTTTCACATAATAATAAATACAAATACTTGGATATGTAGAGTGGAAAAGATTTCATTTTAAACATCATAATGAACTCTCAGAGCTGGAAGAGAGCTCAGTTGGTAGAGCGCCTCCCACAGGAGCATGAAGACTTGACCTTGCTCCCCAACATGTATAATGGGCCAGCCAGCATGGCACCTTTCACTGCTGTTCTCAGGGCTGGGAAGGCAGTGACAGGCAGGTCCCTGGGATTCACTAGCCACCCAGCTCAGCCTCATTGTTGAGGAGAAGGCAGGGAATCACCATGAATGCCATTGGTTCTGGTGTCTAATCTTGACCCACTCAGTGTTTGGGGATGTCTGCCTTGGAAAGCAGAGTTTTAAGTGAGCATACACTATAATGGCTTCAGTTACGGCGTTTCTGTGCATATGCTTCCTTCTCCTTGTGGCACTGCCTGCTCATTCCTATTAGCCAAACAACCAGTTTGGTAATCTCAATGGCTGCCTCCCCACAGCTGCTTGGTGATATAAATCCTAGTGGATTAGTTTTAACTGCTTTATTGTGAGATACCTCACATACCACCATGTAATCACCCTTTAAAATGTACATTAATAATACCCCATTATATGGATACACGGTTTCTTTTAGCATCATCAATTTATGGATTTTTTACTATTATGCATAATGCTGCTGAGAACTTTATTTGGGAGAGGGTCAGATGTTTTTATTTCTCTTGGATGTATACCTCTAAGAAGAATTGTTGGATCATGTGGCCTTCTTTTTGTCCATTTGAGTTGTCTTCAGAAAAACAAACCAAAACCAAAAACCAAAAAAACCTCTTGTGGTCTTAAAAAATACATATGTGGTAAAAGGTTTTTTTTGTTTTTTTTGTTTTTTGTTTTGCTCGCTCTCTCTCTTTCTTTCTTTTACATTAATAAAAAGCTGTTACTGGGTGGTGGTAAGGCAGAAGCAGACAGATTTCTGAGTTCAAGGACAGCCTGCTTTACAGGGCAAGTTCTAGGACAGACTGGGATACACAGAGAAACCCTATCTTGAAAAACAAAAAATTAGGAAAGGAAAATCATATGCTTAGGTTATTTAGATGTATGGTTAGGAATGAACTCAATTTGTGAAAGTGTGAAAAAGGAAAAGGACTCATGTAGTATGCACTTTATATTGCAAAAAAATTCCTTTTCTAGTGGTATTCACTCACATACACATACACACACACACACACACACACACACACACACAGACACTAATTGATTTAAGAAATTAAGAAAATATGGTGGTGATGGCGCACACCTTTAATCCCAGCACTTGGAAGGCAGAGGCAGGTGGATTTCTGAGTTCGAGGCCAGCCTGGTCTACAGAGTGAGTGCCAAGACAGCCAGGGCTATACAGAGAAACTCTGTCTTGAAAAGAACCGAGCCCCCCCCCCCAAAAAAGAAAATATTTCTTGATTGGGTTTCTTGTTATATTTGTTCTTTCTTATTAATTCCTCACATTAACAAATCTAATTTACTTTTGAATAGTGACTTGGCCCCGTCTTAAAGCATTACTGTTATTTTAGAAACCCAGTGGAGTTTTAACATTTGTTTTCCCTAGTTTTTTTTTTAAATACTAATAATCATTTTCCACCCCCCAGAGGTAGCTACTCTAGCAACAAAAGGCTATCTGTTGCAGTTGAAGAGAAATTTACTAGTGGGATCCCCCTCCCCACCTGCAAAAATAAAAGTTTGAAAAACAGTAGTAAAATTATCTCTTTTTCCTATGTAGGCCAAGAGGGCTTGCCCTGGTTATAGTCTCAATATTTTAAGTCATAGGATCATGTAAAATTTTGACTTGCTAGCATTAAACTTCTGATATATAAAATGAAAGCTTTAGATTTAATTCCAAATTTACCAAATAATTTGAGTGCATACTTCCCAGAATAGCAACATAAAGTAAGTCAAAGAATGAACAGCATAAAATTCTTGCTAGCATAAGAGAGATAATGAGCTAGACAATTAAGTTAGAAATTCTTTTTTTTTTAAGATTTATTTATTATTATATGTAAGTACACTAGCTGTTTTCAAACACTCCAGAAGAGGGCGTCAGATCTTGTTACGGGTGGTTGTGAGTCACCATGTGGTTGCTGGGATTTGAACTCAGGTTAAGAGCAGTCAGTGCTCTTAACCACTGAGCCATCTCTCCAGCCCTAAGTTAGGAATTCTAACCTATTAGTGATGAGTGAGAAGATTGGTGATGTGGATGGGTTGGGGGTAGCATGTTGATTGTCTGAGGGACTAGCTTTCTAGGTGGAGAGAAGAACCAGCACAGAAGCTCTGAAGTGGGCAGAGGGACTTACATTGCCTGGGGCACATGGGGTCTTGGTATTAGTGGGGTGAATGTTGGCTTTTACTCTCTCTCTCTCTCTCTCTCTCTCTCTCTCTCTCTCTCTCTCTCTCTCTCTCTCTCTCTCTCTCTCTCTCTCTCTCTCTCCTCTTGAGGCTAAATGGTTCAATAAGGAAAAAGTAGTAGATACAAAGAACTTAAATCTTTGTGCACTAGTTTTTTAAGAGTCACAGGAACTGATGGAGGATAGGAAAAGAGTGAGGAAAACAAAACAAAATCAAATTTGGTTGGTCTGTAAGACAAGCAAAGGAAGTTTCACATAGAGGTCAGGTAAGGTAGGGATGAGGTTGCCACTGGAGATGAATGTTACTTTGAGGGTGGCAGTTTAAGTGAAGTGGGCCAAAGCTTGGTCTGAGCTTGGGAGAATGAAAGGAAAGTGAGTATAGGAAATGAAAACAACTGTTTAAATTGTACCTCAAAGGGCAAAAGGAAGCACCTGAAGTTAGGGTGTTTCATTTTTGTTTTGGTAAAATTGCAGAATTGTTAGCATATTTAATATTGAGATTGAATTTAGTGGAGAAGGAATGGTTGACACAGGAGGGAACTGGAAGTGTTTTTGTTGTTGTTGTTGTTGTTTTGAGAAAATTTAAGATGGGATTCTAATCACTGCCTGTGTTGAAAGCTTTATTTAGCTATGATCAGTTTAAGTATGATCAGTTCATCTGAAACAGAAAGATGGTGGTGTAGTTAGTATATGAGACTCAGGAAGATTAAATGTGTAGAATGTGGAAACCGTTTAGGACAAGAATAGAGACTTTTCATGAGAATTAGTCAATATTTGCTTTTCCCCCAAGATTTATTTTTATGGGGCTAGGGAGATGACTAAATAATTAAGAGGGCTTGCTTCTTTTGCACTCCAGCACTAGGGCCAGGCAGTTCAGAACTGTCTGTAACTCAGTCCTAAGCGATCTGGCACCTTCCTCTCTCCTCCTTGGATACCTGCATATACATGTCTTGGTCATGTACATAAATAAGAATAATACAAATACATTTTAAAATATTTATATGTTTGTGTGTTTGCCCATCCACAGGGGTCAGAATAAGGCACTTGCTGCTCTTTACTGCTGAGCCATTCTTTCTCTTTGTTAATATTTGTGAAGTCATTATTGAACACAAGAATTAATTACTTAGTGATTTCTTCAGTTACTACAGCTATCACTTGGAGAGATGACTGTAAAGAATTGGTTTTTAAATTGTGCAAGTTTTTTATGTATTGCTTGTGAAGTTACAATGTGATTCCTATTGCTAGTTTATTTTACTCACCCTTGTAATACTCCAGAAATACTGGGTATTCATTCAAGTTAGGTAAATGAGTTCAAAACTTGTAGGTAAGTCATCTTTTCTTTCCCAAGGTGTTAGCCTCCACAGGTTCCACCTACCTAGACTATTAAAGCATATCCCAGAAAGACAAAGAGTTTTATAGTTTTAATCTGAAACAGATGATTTTTAAGGCCTTAAAGGATGTTTAGTGTTCAATATCTAGATAAAGGTTCTTATAGTGAAATTGTAACTGTGTAATAGAAAGTTGAATTCTTTATCAGTATTAAATAGAAAGAAGTAGTAGAGAAATTACAAATAAGTTGAGTTAATTATAAACCGGGCGGTGTGGTGCACGCCTGTAATCCCAGCACTCTGGGAGGCAGAGGCAGGTGGATTTCTGAGTTCGAGGCCAGCCTGGTCTATAGAGTGAGTTCCAGGACAGTCAGGGCTATACAGAGAAACCCTGTCTCAAAAACCCCAAGTCCAAAAACAAAAACAATACCACCACCAACAAAAAAGTTGTAATTATAGTTGTAGGATTGATTGTAAAGCTGGAGCAGGTCACATACGTTTTGTAGAGTTGGAAACAGGAAATACTTGGGAAGTCTATCTAGAGTCTCCCTGACTTTGAATATGTGCACTCATTCCTATTTTAAACTAGGATACAGAAAATTAGGGACTGGATACTTGGCTCAGCAGTTATGAGTGCTTACTATTTCAGAGGACTGGAATTCAGTTTGCCAACACCCACATGAGATGGCCTGTAAGTCTAGATTGAGGGGATTTGATGGTTTCTTCTAGACTCTCTGGGGGACTTGCACTTATACCTCTCACTCCATTCCCATAATTAAACATCATAAAAATAAGTTTTTTTAAGAGACTGGAGAGATGGCTCAGTTGTTCAGAGCACTGGCTGTTCTTCCAGATGACTTAGCCTCATTCTCAGTACCACCTACATACAGGATAGCTCACAATTGTCTGTAAGTCTGGTCCCAAGGGATCTGACACCCTTTTCTGGGCTCCTCTGGTACCAGATAAGCATGTGTTATTCCGACATACATGCAGGCAAAACACTCTTACACATAAAAATTTTAAATGTCTTTTTTAAAACATGTAGAAAGTTAAACTCAGTATCAGTTTAGTGTATAAGCTCAGGACATATTTTAGAGAGATAGTGGTTAAAGGAGAATCAGATAGAGCTTAGTGAGGTTTCTGTTGGGTTATTGGGAAAGAAGTGATAGGTCTAAGGTAGATTTGTAAAGAAGATCTAGGGTCAAAACCTCTTTAAAGAACACAGAGAATAGCCGGGCAGTGGTGGCGCATGCTTATAATCCCAGCACTCCAGGAGGCAGAGGCAGGCGGATTTCTGAGTTCAAGGCCAGCCTGGTCTACAAAGTGAGTTCCAGGACAGCCAGGGCTATACAGAGAAACCCTGTCTCAAAAAAAAACCAAATCCAAAAACAAACAAACAAACAAAAAAAACCAAAAACAAAAAAAAACAAAACAAACAAACAAACAAACAAACAAAACCACAGAGAGGTTGGAAACTTAAAGAGGACAATTAGAGAAGAATTGGATTTGAATCAAAGGCCAATAACTGAAAAGTAGTTAAAGATATGTGAAATGCTATTTGAGGGACCAATGGATCAGTAGATAAAGGCACTTACTTGTCACCAAGCCTTATAGAGTTTAAAGCATAGCTTGTTCGAACCTTCATGGTAGAAGGAGGGAACTAACTTCCACAAGTTGTCCTCTGACCTCTACACACTCAAAGTTGCATGTTCACAGGTGGACACAAGTAAACATAAATAATTTAAGCAAACAATCTTTAGTAAAATATAGTATTTTAAGTATACCCACAGAACTAAATTATTTTAATGAATTAATGCTTTCCAAAATACTTCATTTGTTAATAAATTAGTCAACATTTGAAAAACAGTATTTATTGTAAATGAGTTAAATGGATCCTGTAGTCTACAAAAACATTGATATAAGGGAAGGGCTGTAAGGAAGACAAAAAAATTACAATGCCAATATTAATGAGGAGACTACATTTGTAGGCAATATTTCAGTTAACAGTGTGCTCTTTTAGATAGGAAAAGAGTAGTATCTGTCTGTACAGGATTATAAATAGTTCAAGTTAAAATTAAATACAAATAAAGGAAAATTTTTCAAAAGCAGCGTATATATCTCAATCCCCCAATGAGTTCTTACAAGTTTGTAAGTTAACCAGCACTTGAAAGGCAGAAGGAAATGGTCTACATTTCAAGGTTCAAGCTAGCCAGGAGTGTTCAGTAACATTGTCTCAAAAAATTTTATGGTTTATGTAAAGGAAAAGGGGAAAGTGAAGCACAAACATATATAAAATGTACTTTAATAAAATTATGGAAGAGAACATGCTTGAAAAGCTCAGGAACATAGACTGTAAAAAAGTTTAAGTTATAGAAGGATATTACTGTGAATAAAAATTTTATTAAAGAATTGTAGGAACTATAGCATTAATGTTTCTCTGTTCTATTTCTTGACTGTGGTAGACACTGTGTGTATGACCAGTTGCCTTAGATTCTTGCCACTGTGTCTTCCTCACCTTAGATTCTTGCCACTGACTTTTTTTTTTAATCTTAATGGATGTTATGTCTTCAAACTGTGTGAATCAAAGCAAATATTTTCCTCAAAAAAATTGCAGTATCAAACCAAACTTTAAGACAGTCCTTAAAGAAAGAAAGTTTTAAAATAATTTTTTTTAAAACTTAGCACAAGGACCAAATAAGCAAAGTGAAAATGTACCACAGGCATGAAGAGGTTTTTTTCTTTCTTTTTTCTTTTTCTTTCTCTTTCTTTTTTCTTTTGTTCTCTTCCCTCCCCTCCCTCCCTCCCTCCCTCCTTACCCCCCTCTCTTTCTTATGATGCGAGGGGACAGGTTCTCACCATGTAGCCCTCACTTAGCTGAAACTTTCTGTGCAGACCAGGTTGGTCTAGATTTTTACAAATAGCTAGCTGCCTGTCTTTGCTGTGCTACAATTAAAGATATGTGCTACCCAGCCCAACAAACCTCTTCTTTTTGCCTAGGCTATCTGGCCAGCTTGCTTCTTGGACCCATCTGTCTCTACTCCACACTCAGGTTTCAGATACATTTGGCTCTTGCCTGGCTTTTTTGTTGGTGTTGGGGACTTAAACATCGGTTCTCATGTTTTGCGCATCAGATGCTCTTACACACTGTTTACCCATTCTACTCACAGAATTTTTAAAGAGGGGTGTGTGTGTGTGTGGTGTGGTCTGTCTGTCATTGTATGCCTGTGTCAGTTTTCTGTTGCTGTGAAGAAATACCATTACCATGGCAACTCTTTATAAAAAAAAAAGCATTTAATTGGAGCTTGTTTAGTCTATTGTCATGTTGGGACGCATGATTGCAGGCAGGCAATGTAGACATAGTGTTAAGAGTTGTTGAGAGTTCTACATGTGGATTGGCAGGCAGCAGAAAGAGAAAAACACTGAGTTTTGTTTGAGCATTTGAAACTTCAAAGCCAAAGCCCGAGTGACACACTCCTCTAATGAGACCACACTTATTCAAAAAGGCCTTGGACTTAGAGCCTCATGTTTTTTTTGGCCAGGGTGTAAGTCAGTAAGCTTCAGTGATTCTTTTGAAGCTGAGGTAAGTTACATGTGTGTGCAGGATACCTGGCTTGTTATGTGGGTAACTATGATCTGAACTTCTAGCTCTCATGATTCAGTAAACACTCCACCCTTACAATATCAAACTGATGGGGAAATAAGTTGATATTTGTATTTTTCTATTTATCAATATATGAAATAGGGGTCTCATATAGCTCAGACTGACTTTCAACCGACTTATGTAGCTAATGATGAACTTTAACTTAAAAAAAAAAAACACTTATTTTTTTTGAGACAGGATTTCTCTGAGTTGTTCTGGCTGTCCTGGAATTTACTCAAGACCAGGCTGGCTTCTGATCTACCTGTCTCTTCCTCCTGAGTGCTGGATCAAGGGTGTGTACCACCTCACCTAGATTTTTCCCCCTGCATGTATGCCTGTGTGAGAGTGTCAGATTCTCTGGAAACTGGAACTACAGACAACCGTGTGGGTGCTGGGAATTGAACCTAGGTCCTATGGAAGAAAAACCAGTGCTCTCAAATATTGAGCCATCTCAAATATTGAGCCATCAAATATAGCTCCTTTATTGTTTTGAAACACTGAGTCTTAACTATGTAGGCTTGGCTGGCCTGGTATTTCCTTTGTTAGACTGAGATGGCCCCAAAGAGATCAGCCTACTTATGCCTCCAGAGCACTAGGATTCACGGTGTGTGCTGTCACATGTTGCTTTTAATTATACATTTATTTTGTGTAGGTTTGTGTGTATGTGAGCTTATGTGTACCATGGGCACATGTGTAGTGGAAATCAGTTCTCGGTTTTGAACTCAAGTCCCAAAGTTTAGCAACAAAACACCCTTACCTGCCTAGACTTCTCACTGGCTTCAGCTCCAGTGAGAGTTAAAATTATGGAGGCATCTGTTCTCTAAGTAATTTAAGACATCTTGAAATTCCTTTATTCTGTTTTTTAGCCTTTTTATTTTCTAACATTTAATTGAATGCTCAGTACTTAATTTTAATTTATGATCAGTTGAAAGGACTTAGATTGTGGGTCTTAAAAAATGTTGGAAGTTTTACCATGTTGTATCCCTGGCTGGCCTTGAACTCTGAATCTATTTGCTTCTACCTTCTAGAAGTCTGGGATAAGAGGTGTTGGTCACGATGTCTGGCTGGAGTTTGATCACTAGAAAAAGTGACTCTGTCTTTTGGCTCTCAATGTTTCATTGTTTTTTTCTTTAATGAGTTTCAAAAATGTTTATATCTGCCTGATACATTTTTTGTCTAACTGTTACTTTTAACTTCTCAAAGTCACCCTTTTAGGTTTGTCTCATGTAGACCCTGTAGATGGATCCATGTAGTTGGATCAGGATTAGTTTTTTTTTGGTTTTTTTTGGGGGGGGTTGGGGGGGACCCAATTTAAAATTCTTTTACTTGTTCACATAATGTGGGTTTACTTCTGTAATATTAGTCATTTTTTATTGTTGTTGCTTGTGTTTCTGCCTGGTTTTTTATCATCTTTTAAAATTACTTTTTAATTTGCTCTCATTGTTCTTCTCATCTTACAAAAATACTTTATTTCATTTTGTTTAGGGTACCATCAATTTTTTAATGTTTTATTTTCCTTTAATAAAGCCAACATGTAATAAACTGCTAACATGGATAAATGTTGTCAAACCACGACATCATCAGTTGTAATATGGATGCTGATTTCAAATAAGCTAAAACGTGAAATTGAGTGCATTTTAGAATGATGGTCCTTTGCTGTTTGTACTTGACCTGTACAGTAAACTGTTGTTACTGAAAAGCCGAAGCCTTAATACACTTCAGTCGATTATATTTATCAAGTATCTTTTCTGAGAGCAGTTGCCTGAAGGCAATATTCTCAGCATTCTTAGCTTTGAAGTACTATTCATGGCTTTCAAGTGAAAGGATGTTTTGTCTGACAATATTTTAATATTTAAATTAAAAGTCAGAATTGGAGCTGCACTTCTTTTTCCTTAAAACCCAACAGACTGTTCCCCTATCTATTGGCCTATAGGGTTACTATAGGGAAGTCTGGGACCTGCCTGACTTTTTTTTTCCCCTTTGTAGGTGACCTACTTCTGCCTGGGTATTGGCAGATTGCTTTCTTTATCCTTGAAGTTCAGTAACTTTATTAGACTGTATCTCGCTCTTGGTGTGATTCTCTATTACATTTTTCCTGTTAGTGGTAAGCCATCTCGATCGGTGGGTTCAGGAAAATTTCTTAGATATCTTATATGCTTTAATTTTTGGAATTCTTTCTTAAGCATTAGTTATATAATTGCCCATCTTCATTTCCGGCTCCATTTCATTATTTACTAAATGCTTCCTTTGCTCTGTTCTGATATGTTATTTTCTTGATAATCTTTACTAAGTTTGTTCTCTTCAGTATTAGGACTACTACTTATAATGTGGATTTGTTTTGTTCATTCAGTTTTGTTATGTATGTCTGTGAGCAGGCTTTTCAATTTACCTTCTATTTACAAATGCTTTTAGTACTTGTAATGTCAAAAGGTGAAGCTATGTTGTTTTTGAGAAGATGGGTTCAAAACAGTTATAGAGTAGCCATGTCAAAATCTATTCTCTGTGAACACAAAAACAAATGATTTTGATTAAGTCTTTGTGTCAGATTTTGTGTTTTGTTAATGACTTGAGATTTGGTAAAAGCTCAATCATAATTCTTTCTGAAGATGTATAAACTGCTTGCGCATAGTAGAATTCTGTTTGTTGTGTATGTTTCTGTGTATCAATAAAGGATGACTAATTATTTTTTACTTATGATTAATTACTTTTTACTTATAGTCATTAAAAGTCTATAAAGGTTATTTTTTATTGAGTAAGTTACCTTGCAGAATAGATGAAATTCTTTGATGTTATGACTGATGTATTCTCTATCATTCATGTGTACCACAATGAAAAGTTCTTTTGTAAGAATTTCTCCAGAGTACCAATTTGTTCTTTGTGTTTGTTCTGGGTGGGGAACTGAAGATGGTGAACAATGTGCTCCTGATCTTTATTCAGACTTGAAGGCTGTAGTGGACAATGGGACTGTGACTAGTTGTTGTTAATGTGTGAGATTGTTACTCTGACTTTGAATAAAAAAGGCCATTTCACTTGTTAATGGAGCAGGCTCTCTCATGAGCAAGTTTGTGTTAATTTTCTCTGTCTGTCTTCTTCCCCCTGAGGTGCAAATATACGTCTCAGAATTTCTTAAGGATTCTAAACTATTTTACTTATCAATATTGTGACTGCTTCCTGTGATGTTTCTGGGTTTTTTTTTTTTTGTTTCTTTGTTTGTTTGTTTTGTTTTTAACCAACCATTAGCTTGTCAAACACTTATTGCCATAGATAATAGATCCTGGGGCTTTAATAAACAAAAATTCATGTTCCTTCAAACTAGCATTCTAGGTGAAGTAAAGGAGTTAAACACAATTAATAAAATGTAGTAGAATACTAAGTGGAAAGGAAAAGTTTACATTTCCTAAGAACATGGGAGTCATAATTAAAGTTAGGGTGACATTTAAGAATGCTTGGTGAGGGAGTGAATGTGAATGTGTGAAGGGTACCACAAGTGCAGCATCTGCAACGGGGATATAGATGAGAATGTTGCAGGAAAATGATAGAGTAGCTGAACCCAGAGACAGAAGGTGGGAGTGAGATACTGGTAAATTCTGAAGGACTTTTTAAGGCCCTCACCAAGTGAGATTAGGCTTCCATATGAACAGCAACACGATTTAGGTTTATAGGGGTTTCTCTGGCTGCTAAATTGATCATAGAAACAGTAAGGTAGGCTAGGTGGAAGTGGAAGTCTTCCCAGCACTCGGGAAAGCAGACATAGGCAGATCTCTGGGTTTGAGGTCAGCTTGGTCTGTAGAACAAGTTCTAGAACAGCCAGAGATACACACAGACACCCTGTCTCATAAAATAAACAAAACAAAATAACAGCAAGGTATTTTGGCTAGCATTTTAGTATACACATATATACACATATACACATATAAGCAAATGTTTTATAACTGAAACGATACATTTATTAACAATACTATTTTTTGTTTCTGTTAGGAGAAAGGAATTCTGGTCAAATTACGGTAGATTTGTTTGATTCCACATCTTGTCGGTGACTAACACTGTCAAATAAGTTATAGCCCTGACTTAATAAGTAAAATGTTGGTTGTATATTCAGACAAAATGAATAAAATGTAAATTACAAATAATAAAAGCTAAAAATTAAATACCTAAAATTCTACTAATAAACTGCTACTAAAGAGTTGTTGCTGCTCCCTAGGGACAACTGCTTTCATAAAATATTTTTGGTTCAGATTTCCTGGGGATTTAACTCCATGCTTCTAAATGATATGTTTATAGTGTCTGTGTTTTTGGTTTATCAACTTTAGACATTCTCTCTTGACTTCTTGCTATGACAGATGTTTTCAGTCCCACTTCTCACTACTGACCTTCCTCGTTCATTGGTCACTGACTTGGCACCTCTCTGGGGTTCTGCCCAGAAGATTTAGCCTTCCTCCTTCGCCTCAGCCCCTCTGTGAGGATTTTGCTCCCTACACTTTGCTGACCAGTTCATGTTCTTCTATCTGTCTCCATCCTTCAGAACCATGGGCAAACTATGTAGTTTTTGAAAAAAATTTAAGAATTTTTATTGGCTTAGGTTCATATTGGCACTTTGGAACTCTTGAATAATAGACTAGAATATTAGGTCAAAAGGGTTTTTTTTTATATGTATACACTTGAAGAATTTAGTTTTTGTTTTGCTATTAAAATGTTTTGAAGATTTGTTATTTTACATACATGAATGCTTTGCCTGAATGTATGTCTGTACACCTGTGTGCCTGGAGTTCAAGTAAGTCAGAAGAGGCTGTCAGATGACCTGGAGTTGAAGTTACAGATGCTTGTTAGCCACTATGCCAATGCTGGGAACTGAACCCAGGTTCTCTGCAAGAGCAACAAGTGATCTTGACAACTGAGCCATCTTTGCAACCCACTTTCTGTTTTTTAAAGAGATAGATGATATATTTGCCATATTTCATTCTTCAAACAACTAAATTTTCTCATGTCAGCATCTACTCTTTCAAAGTATACTAAATAGGTATGTAATTTTTTTTCATATCCTGGTACTATAATATTTCTTTCATTTTGAGTTTTTAAAGTTGTAATTAAAATTACTTGAATTATTATTGAATTTTTCCAGCGAAAATATTTTTATGTTCCAGTTATTTCTCTTCTAGGAATAGCCATTTCTAAGTCAAGAAGATAGGCTTTAAAAGTTTTGGTTGCTTTAGAAAGGTTTTACAGGTCGGCTTCCTTTGCTTCTGTTTTTTTCACCTCACCTCTTATGATCAGGGAACAGGACAATGAATTTAGAACAGGATCTGAGACATTGTTGTATCTTTTGTTAGTTAATATTTGTTAGGTCACTGCACACTTACCATTATCATGCTTACTGAATCATTCAATTCAGGGAAGGCTTTTAAACAGTACACACAAGGTATTAAAGTACTTTTAATAGATACCCAAATATGTTGAAACAGTATCCTATAATTTACTTGTTTACTTAAAAATATGTATTTACATTTATTTAAAAATTAATTTATAAAATGTGTTTCTAAGTTTGCTCAGCATTGTAATACTCTAGCTTTGTTTCTTAGCAGGACAGCCAGAGTAACCACCATTATTCTAATGGAGGCTTTGATTTCCTCACTCTGTAAAGAATGGCTTGCAGGTTAGGGGAATTTAATGTTTGTATCCATGTGAAGTTATTTCTGTTTTCAATGTCTTTATCAATGAGATTAAAATGAACCTTTCTGGGACTGGTGAGATGGCTCAGTGGTTAAGAACACTGACTGCTGTTCCAGAGGCCCTGAGTTCAAATACCAGCACCCACATGGTGGTTCACAACCATCTGTAATGGGATTCAATGCCCTCTTCTGGAGTGTCTTCTGAAGACAGCTACAGTGTACTTACATATAATAAATAAATAAATCTTAAAAAAAAAGAACATTTTACATAGGGAGAAGTGCCATAGAAGCTACAGGAGGAACTCACATAGATATATTCACATAAATATAAAGAAAGTCTTTGCTTAGGCTGGCCCAAAACTTAATTTGTAGCTCTCAGCTTTGGCTTGGAGATCTTTCTGTCTTAGCCTCCTGAGTGCTGAGATTACAGGCATGAACCACCACCCTAGCTTTTAAAAAATTTTTTATGGGGGGCTCAAAAGTGACCACAAAGCAAACAAACCTACAAGAATATTTAAATTAAAAGTCAGTGATAAAGCAGAAATGACTCAGAAGACACTATATCAATAAAGCCACCCACACGGGTGACAGCTCATGAAAATTGTAAACCTGGGCTTCATTTTATAACCTGATAGCAGTTCAGCAATTTGGGGGTGTCCTTTCTAGTCGTCGTCCCCCTCCCCCTGGGGGCATTCATTTTAGCTGGTGTCTGCCTCTTCTAGGTAATTCAGAATCTGTGAGAGTAACTCTCAGCAGTCTTTACATTATGCATATGCTTGGGAAAAGAGGAGCCTAGTGAATCTAATGAGTTTCAAGGACTTCTTGAAGGTGTTTTGAGTAGTTTACTCCCACAATTTAAGGAGTGTCCTTGCTGCATACAATGTTTAACTTCTCTATAAATGCCCTGTCTTAAATCATATGGTTTCACTTTCTTTTGTCTCATTCCATGTCTTGAAGAGTTGCCCTCCAATTTGGAAGGGTTTAATGATGGAAGAAACTGTGAGGCAACGTGAGAATGTCAGGAGTCCAGATCAGTAGAGGACGAATAGGATTGAGATACAGTAAAATTTTAGAGGACGGGTTTGGTTTGTCAAAGAAATTTGGTTACACCCCATAAGAGAATAGAGGCACAGAAAGTCCTTTACTTTTTAAAACAGTTGTGCAAGTTTTTTCCTTTCTTACTCTAACTTGGTTTATGGTGGCCTATTCAAATTCTTAGACTATGTTTATTTCCACATGTGTTTCCACTAGAAGACTTTGTAAATTTTTTGTTGGGATTGTAAATTCATTTAAATTTTTTTGTTATATTTATCCATGTATTAGTTTTCTTTCGCTGTGATAAAATACCTTGGCCAAATGCAACTTAGAGAAGAATTTATTTTGACTGTGGTTCCAGAAGAATATAATGTCAAGGGTGTGGGGCTGTGGAACATAGCAGCACATGGCCAAAATAGGAATTATCTCTTAGTGATAGACTTCTTTTAGCAAAGTCAAATCTCATAAAGTTTTCATAACATCTTCAAAATGGCAACAACAGCTGGTGACCAAGTATTCAAATACATGAGCCTGTTGGGGACATTTTAGTTTAAACCACCCCATTGTGTTTATTGTGTGTTTAAT
Source organism: Apodemus sylvaticus (assembly GCF_947179515.1). Taxonomy (NCBI): domain Eukaryota; kingdom Metazoa; phylum Chordata; class Mammalia; order Rodentia; family Muridae; genus Apodemus; species Apodemus sylvaticus. Next base: position 153,571 of record NW_026263458.1, read on the forward strand.
GTGCTCATGTGGAGGTTAGAGGACAACTTGTGGAAATTGGTACTCTTCCTTCTACCATGTAATGGTTTCAGGGCTTGAATTCAGATCATCAGACTTGGTGGCAGTCTACTGAGCCATCTCACTACTTCAAATTCACCTTTTTTTAAAAAGATAGACTTATTAATTAATTAGCTAATTAATTAATATATGAGCACATTGTAGCTGTCTTCAGACACACCAGAAGGGGGTATCAGATCCAATTACACATGGTTGTAAGCCACCCTGTGGTTGCTGGGAATTGAACTCAGGACCTCTGGAAGAGCACTCAGTGATCTTAACTGCTGAACCATCTCTCCAGATTCCCCAAATTTATTTTTTAAATATTTTCATGTTTAATAATTGTTTTCTATAATTAGCTGGGAAGTCTATTACAGTTGTGCTAACTGTATAAACTGCTTTATCACTGACTTTTAAATATTCTTGTAGATTTGTTTGCTTTGTGGTACCAGGGGTTGAACCTATGTCCTTAAACATGCTAGGCAAGTTTGCAAGAGCTAGAGGGGCATTCTGTCTTTCCCCTTTGTTTCTTTGTTTCTTTGTTTCTTTGTTTCTTTGTTTGTTTGTTTGTTTGTTTGTTTCTTTCTTTCTTTCTTTCTTTCTCTCTCTCTCTTTCTTTTCCTTCCTTCCTTCCTTCCTTCCTCCCTCCCTCCCTCCCTCCCTCCCTCCCTCCCTCCCTCCCTTCCTCCCTCCCTCCCTCCCTCCTCTTTTCTAACGCCAAAACTGGTTTTGAATTCACTCTGTAGCCCAGATTGGATTTGAACCCTAGGTATTCTCCATCAGGCTTGCTAGTTGCTGGAATTATAGGTCTTTCTGTGCTACAGTGTTTACCTGTAGGTTTCTAAAAGTTAATTATATATTAAGAATTATTTGTTAACAATGAGGGTTTGCCTGCATGTATGTGTGTATATATGTATACATACATACCATGTGTAGGCCTAGTGTCTTAAGAAAGCCAGAAAAGAGCATTGGGTTCCCTTGAATTGGAGTTACAAGTGATTGTGAGCTTCCATGTGTGTGCTGTATACTATGCAAGAGCAGCAAGGACCAATGTGCCATCTGTCCAGTCCCCCTTATGGATTATTTTAAAAATATCTTAAGGCTGGGGATGATGGTATATCCTTTTAATCCCAACATTTCAGAGGCAGAGGCTGGTGGATCTCTTGAGTTCAAGGCCAGCCAGAGACCCTGTCTCAAAAAATATTTTTTTTATTTTAAAAAAAGTGTATATGTGTATGTACACATAACATGCCAGTGCATATGTGTGCATGTGAAGGCCAGAGAACAACCTTATATGTTGTCTTCAGGACACTTTCTATTTCCTTTGAGATAGGTGATCAGAGAGCCACAGGAATTCTCTAGTTTTGGCCTCTTCAAGACTAGGATTACAACTAACTATGTGCCGTTTGTAACCCTGGTAATTCTTTGTGGGTTCTGGGATCAAACTTAGGTTCTGGTGCTTATAAGTCAAGTGTGGAACCATCCTCTTAGCCTCCAGGTATAGTTTTTAATCTTCTCAAATAATTCATGGCTTGCTTTGCAACTTATCTTTTGTCTTTTAGAACTATGAAGATACTGAACAACTGTTCTTCATGCAGTGCTCAGCAGTGTCCATATTGATTGTGTCTATAAATTTGTGGGGCAAATTACCACTTGTTTTCAGAAAACATGTAAATCATCTTCACCTTCACTTTTCTCTTGCATAGAAACAATCTCCTTTCCCCTACCCCCAAGACAGTGTTCGTTTCTCTGTGTAGCCCTGGTTGTCCTGGTACTCCCTCTGTAGATCAGGCTGGCCTGGAACTCAAGATATAGCCCTGTTTTTGCCTCCCAAGTACTGCAAATAGAGGTTTGCATCACTACCTCCCAGCTGAGGGTTTTTTTTTTTTTTGGCTTAAATTTATGTGTATGTGTGTTTTGCCTTTATGTATGTTAGCATGAGCCCACTGAGCTAACATAAAAGCAATCTTTTCTTTAAAAAAAGATTTATTTATTATATCTAAGTACACTATAGCTGTCTTCATACACACTAGAAGAGAGGGCATCAGATTTCATTACAGATGGTTGGGAACCACCTTGTGGTTGCTGGAATTTGAACTCAGGACCTTTGGAAGAGCAGTCAATGCTCTTAACTGCTGAGCCATCTCTCCAGTCCCATGAAAACAATCTTAATGTGTGCTTTTTTTTATGGCTTTGTTCATTGTTAAGTTGTTTTGGTTTTCGCACTTGCACTATGACCACTTCTATTGTTCTCTTTCCTCTCCCCTACTGCTTGTTTCCTTCCACTTCTCAAATAGTATTCCTTCTATATTCATGATATACAAACACATGCAAATATACTTATGTGCACATATACATGCATAATAAAGTCTTGAGAGATTTTTAAGACAAAACATTAAATATTTATCTTAGTTTAGCTTATTTCACTCAACATATGATGGGTTCTATTTCCATTTATTATCTTGCAAGTTACATATTTCACTCCTTTTTTAAAATGTTAAATTATTACTTTTTTGAAACTGTTATATTTTATGGGTAAGTATTTGCACAGTTGTACTACAGAGTGCCTGTAGAAGTCAGAGAACAAGTTTGTCAAGTTGTTTTTCTTCTTTCACTTTCATGTTGATTCTGCTTATTAAATTTGCTGTTGGTCTTGTATGACAAGTACTTTGCCCTTTAAGCCATTGTATCCTTTATAGCTGAATAAAATTCCATTTTGTAGACATAATTACATTTTATTTGTCTTCATCTATTGATGGACATTTAAGCTGACTTGTATCTTTAATAGTGAATAGAATTGCAGTAAGTATTATGCGCGCAGGTACCTTTTGTGGTAATGCTGTTTTTGGATTCTTTTGGGTATATACATAGGATTGATGTAGCTGGATAGGACAGTCCTAGTTTTTGAGGTTATGAAGAACCTCCATACTTCGTCCATAATGGCCACATATATTTTCATCCCCTCATTCCCTTTTGCTCTTTTATTTTGTTTCATGTGCTTTCCTAGGCCTCCTGCCTATACTCATTGTTTTTATATAATGTCTTATTTTCTTCAAAGCTTCTTAATGGTGAAAAGGCCCAGAATACCTTTCAGTAAAGAGTATATTGATTGCATGTATACCATTTCTGAATGGTCAGAACTCTCCCTTTTATTACTAGAAAGTGAATAAGGGATAAAGTCGGTCATGATTCGGATCACAGAAGTATATTATTTCCATCACCTTAGATGGAAAAGATTTGAAAATGAATTTAAAGCATGATAGAGGGATATACCAGAAAGTGAATCAATATGCATCTGTATATTCATTACTTTCTTTGTGGCTATGATCAATACAGAATCATCTTAAGGAAAAGTTCGTTTTGTTTGGATCATGGTTCTATTTCTCCTCCCCCCCCCACCAAGATTCTACCGCCTACCACCCACCCAATTGCTTATGGTTTTAAAAAGTATAGTCTTTCATGGTCAGGAATAGTGTTGCAGCAGGAAGATAGATCACTTTCCTGGAGCTCTTTATAGCCTAATGGATCAGGATTCAGAGCATTTGTGCTAGAACCAGAAATTACTATCACCTTTAAAGCCTTGTCTCACCAGTCCACTTCTGCTAGTTAGGCCACAATCCTCAAATTTTCACAACTTCCTAAAACAGCAGCACCAGCTGGTGGCCAAATGCTCCACGCGTGAACATACATGATGTTTCATATATTTTTAAACCATAATAGAGTGTATCATAGCTGGTTCAAATACTGTCTTACTTGATATGCCTTGTATTGAACCTGGTATGGCCTGATGCTTAGCTTAGATTATTTTCTCCCATATACCTAGGTCTAAGAAGTAGTGGAAGAGTTGCAGTGGTAGGGGCTGTTGAAATCTCTAGCTTTGGCTGTCCAGGAACTTGCTCTGTAGAACAGTCTAGCTTTGAACTCAGAGATCTGCCTGCCTCTGCTTTAAAGGCTTGTACCACCACACCTGGCTTGATTTTTTTTTTAAATAGGTTTATTGTGTGTGTATGATTATATTGCCTGGATATTTGTAAGTGTACCACCCTTGGCCAGAAAAGGTTATTGGACCTCTTAGATCTTTAGTTATAGGTGGTTGTGAGCTGCCACATAGATGCTAAGACTGAACCTGGGTCCTTTGCAAGAATAGTAAGTGTTCTTAGGTGTTGAACCAGCTCTCTAGCTCTCAATGTCTCTCTCTCTCTCTCTCTCTCTCTCTCTCTCTCTCTCTCTCTCTCTCTCTCTCTCTCTCTCTCCTCCCTCCTTCCGTCCCTCCCTCTCCTTCTCCCTCCTCTCTCCATCTCCCTCCTTCCCACACTCTCTCCCTCCCTCACTCCCTCCTCTCAAAAGAATGATTTTACATCATATGTATGAGTGTTTTGCCTACTGAGTCATTGCTCTAGCTCTCTCAACAGTGTTTTAGAATACATATATTTGAGTGTTTGTTTTGTATACTGTTTGTATTTTTATAAATATTCTATAGTTACATGAAAATAGATTACTACTTAATCATATAAGTATTTTTACTTTATTATTCAAGGTGATATATTTCTGTATAGGTGACTGTTCTTCTGACCTATGTGACTTAAGTTTTCATGTCATGCTTGTCTCAACCAAAAAATATCCAGCCAAATTATTTTGGTACTCATCAATTTAATTTTTAGATAAAAACAGTACTCTTGTACTTGACCAAATCATCAGTCCATGCAGTTACAGAGATTGAACCAATCTATGTATATATATAAAAGTACACATACATATGTATTAATTTGCCTTTTAATTTTTTTATGTATGGTTTACCTGCATATATTTTTGTATATTTTGTGCATGCCTGGTGCACATAGAGTCTAGAAGAGGGTATCTGATCTCTGAAAATTGTAGTTACAGATGGCTATGAGCCACGATTTGGTTGCTGGAACCAAACCTAGGTACCTTCACAAGTAATAAATATTCTTAACTGCTGAGCAATCGTGTATATTTTTAGGCTTGTGGTAATATTTTTAGTTTTGGGTGTTTGTGTGGACTCAGTAATTATTATTTGTGTTTCGGATTACAAAATTCATTTTTAGCAGTACAAGAAGCAGGCCAGAGAGATGGGTCACTGGGTAAGGGTTCCTGTCCCGAAGCCTGACCACCTAAATTCAATTCATATGGTAGAAAGGGAGAACTAAGTCCTGCAAGCTGTCCTTTAACTTCCACATGTACAGTATGGTGCAGTGTACATGTTCACACTATAAATGATGTAAAAAAGAAAAAAAATTTAAGAAACAAGTTCTAAGGTTCATCCACAATCTTGTTCATCCTAGTTTGATTTCTTTGACTTCCTTATTCTTTGTATCACACTTTGCTTTAGAATTCTGTAGTTTTGTCACTACCAGCTATGCATTGTTATGGAGAAATAAATCTGAGACCAACTTGATTCTTCTGCCCACATTTTTTTTTTACTTGATTTCCTTCTCCTAGATGCCCATGTTATTGCTTTAAGTTTAGTACTTCTTGCTCAAATATGTTCTATTTATTCTATATTTTTATTTTCTTGTGAATTAGTTTAGGCTGTATTTATTACGGAAAGCTTATATATGACTTTTAAACACTGAGACATTTCTCTAGCTTCAACTTTTATAGTTAGTCATTTTTATTTTTTAAACTACATTTTAAAAGTAAACTTATACAGTATCTTATTGTCAGCGTTTTGAGATACAGGTAAAGGAGGCAGTTTCACACTGTCGACCTCAGCAGCCTAACATATTCCCAAAGAGTTTTAGGAAAATTGACTCAGGCCAAACCAGCATTTGTGAATTTGACTTGAAAAGAAGTCAGGACTAGACAGCATATTATGAAGCAGACAGAGTTTAGTAAACATTTTAATACAGGTTTAAGCATGTATTAATAGATGTCTTGTAGGTTTACAAATGGTGAGGAAAAAATTCTTCCCTCAGGAATATTGGAAGTTAGAACATTTTTACTGTAAGCAGGGAGTCAGGGGTGGAGGGCTCACAGCAACTCTCATTAGAAACATAGTTTGGATGATGTTTGGAGCTGCCTAGTATTTTTCTTAAAAGGTGGTAGCGAAGGTATAGGCTTGTTCTTGAGATTCTTTTGTTTTGTTTTGTTTTTGTTTTTTGTTTTTTTTTTTAATTTGGTTTTTTCGAGACAGGGTTTCCCTGTATAGCCCTGGCTGTCCTGGAGCTCACTCTGTAGACCAGGCTGGCCTCGAACTCAGAAATCTGCCTGCCTCTGCCTCCCAGAGTGCTGGGATTACAGGCGTGCGCCACCACCGCCCGGCTCTCCATGCTGTCTTAACTACCCGTCAACTCAAAGACCCTCCTTCTACTTCCTGAGGCTGTTCTTGAGATTCTAAAGAACATTGTATTTGTTAGACTATGGGAAGACTATGGATAATTAACATTTTCTACATGTATCCTAAGATAGGACAATATTTTGTGTCTTCTTTTGGTGATGAGGAAACAGCTCAGTCAGTAAATTGCCTGTTCCAAAGCTTGAGAGGATCCCAGTTTAGATTCCCTGCAGGGACTTAATGCTAGAAGGGCCGGGGGCAGCCCTGGAGCTCATTGGCTAGCCAATTTAGTCAAATCAGTGAGCTCAAAGTTCAGCGAGAGACCCTGTCTCAAATCTGAAACCACCAGCTGTTGGTCCTTGCCTTCCAGACTCAAGCACTTATATGCACACATCTTATTTTTCTGTTTTATAATACCACTATAGGTTTTATCCTACTTTATGGATAAGAAAATGAAGCTTGGGAAAAAAATGAGATGACTAAATTTGGCAAGACTAAGGAGAATTGAAATGCAGACTTAGTCCTGACATATAATACCATATAATGTATATGGTCTTCTGTTCTCAGGAATTCCTGCTGCATCAGATTTCAGCAGAGAAGTATGCTGATGATGTTGTATTTAAGCACAAGCTACAACATACAAAGGGCATCAGGATATGTCTAGATAAACTCATCAGGATATGTTTAGAATATAAGAGTCATTTAAGTTTGTAGGGAGAGAGAAAGAATGAGAATTTAGATGACTTTGACAACAGAACAGCTTTATTTAACCTGAGAATGACACACCATGGTCAGATGTAGGTGGTAGAATGTACCTGTTAATTCTAAGGAAGAAAATCCTTTTGGCAGAATATTAGAAAGTCTTATAAATATGGAATGACTGTTTTTTGCCTGTCTGCTCCATGGTCCCCCCCCCCTTTTTTTTAACCAGTTAGGAAGTCAGCTCACTGTAGCCTATGACTCAAATGTAAAGAAAAATATTCTAATTGTAAGCAGTTTTAATGTTGATTAGAAATCTATAAAGATTATTAGATTGGATCTTTAAAAAAAACTATAGTAGAAATGTAATAAAATTTTTGCAGTTGTTTGTTGATATATCACTTTATTAGTTACTTTTCTATTACTGTGAAAAAACACCATGACCAAGGCAATTTATAAAAGAAAGTGTTTAATTGGGCTTACAGTTCCAGAAGATTAGACTTTATGATGGTTGAATAAAGGCATGGTGGCAGGAACACCTGAGACTTTGACTCTTAAACAGCAAGCAAGAGACACAGTGCTAATCTCAATGCTCACTGCTGCTGACACATCTCCTCCATTAAGGCCATACCTCCTAATCCTTCCCAAACAGTTCTACAAACTGGGAACCAGGTATATGAACATGAGCCTATGAGGGCTGTTCTCATTCAAACCACCACTGGTATTTTTCCAATATTGATTTATTAATGAAGGTTGAGGAAATGATTGTTTGTGTAGTTACAGTAATTACAAAACACACCTCTTTTCTGTTTCTCAACACTATTACAGTAGATGTGTAGCAATTCCTGTGATAGAGTGGTAACATTATTTTGGTAAATCATAATTTACTTAAGAAAATCTACAGAATATTTAGATAAAAGGTTTTATATGTTACCTTAATGGTTTAAAGAATTGGGCATGATGGTGCACTTCTGTAATTTCAATTCTAAGTTGAGGCAGGATTATAAATTCAACGCTAGCCTGGACTACATAGTGAGACTTTTTACCTCAGAAAGCCAGAAACTTGCAAAGATGGAAAGTTAAAAAAAAAAGATTCAAAGAGGATCTGCTGTAAAGATGGGACTCTAAGTTTGGGGTCATGGTTTTTGCCTTTAACCCTAGTGCTGGGGCACTAGGGAGGCAGAGCAGGCTATCTAGGGACAGACAGTGAGACCTTGTCTAAAAAACCAAAATGTTTATTTTTATTATTACTATCATCATTGTTATTTGTTTGTTTGTTTATTATTGAGACAGGGTTTTTCTGCATAGCCCTGGCTATCCTAGAACTTGTTATATAGACTAAGCTGGCCTGGATCTCAGAAATTCGCTCACTTACCTCTGCCTCCCAAGTGCTGAGATTAAAGGCATGTGCCACCACTGCCTGGCAGATATTTCTTAATATCTGTTATCTAGTCAGATTTCATATATTCAGTTAACTCATAAACATCTCTCACCTCTTTAATGTTTAGATTCTATAGAAAATTGCTTGCAATCCCAGGTCTTGTCCTTATAATTTCTCACATGTAGCTTCTATTAGTTATATTCATAACAGGGATTCTCTTAACGTGTTTCTCTGTGTGTTTTATATTTGACTCTTTGTTGTTGTTGTTGTTGTTGTTGTTGTTGTTTGGTTTTTTTGTTTTGTTTTGTTTTGTTTTGTTTTGTTTTGTTTTTGGTTTTTTTGAGACAGGTTTCTTCCTGGTTGTCCTGGAACTCACTCTGCTGTAGACCAGGCTGGCCTTGAACTCAGAAATCCGCCTGCCTCTGCCTCCCAAGTGCTAGGATTACAGGTGTGCACCACCATGCCCCGTTTTATATTTGACTCTTACTATGAGCTTTGAACAGGTTCAGTTTTGCTACATGAGATTACCTCAAAAATAATGACTTTTATCTTTTAAAGATTTATTTGGCTTATTCATTTTACATAGAAATTTTAAAAAATGTAGAAAAAGTAATAAAGTGACATTTCTGAAACTTTTCAGCTTAATGTATTTTTATTTTTTAAGCCAGAGGACAATCTTGCTTTAAAAGAAAAAAAGCAAAACAAGACCCAAAAACCCAGAGAAGGCAAACTTTAAATTTCTGCAGCTTCTTAAAGTAGGAAGATGAAAAGGAGGAAGAAGAAGCTATGTCTTTTGAATCAGGAAAAGTTAAATTTGTTTGAGTAATTCAGAAAATTGGGCATGTTCAACTTAGCCATACCCAGGGGCTCCATAAACAATCGCATAACTGGAGTTTTTTAGAGAGAGCTGTTATTTGATAACATAATTATTATTTCAGTATTTGATAATAGAGTGCAAGGTTCTTCTACTTTCTTTGGTTTTCAAAATAATGTATTGCTTGCACAGGGTAGGCCAAGAATTGGATGATGAGATGGCTCTGTGGAAAAGATGTTGTTACCAAGCCTGCTGACCTGAGATTGATTCTTTACATGGTTGAAGAAGTATATCCCTCCCTCCCATCCTTTTTTCTCTGTAGCTTTGGCTGTCCTGGAACACATTCTATACACCAGGCTAGCCTTGATCTCACAGATATCTGTCTGCCTCTGCCTCCTGAGTGCTGGCATTAAGCCAGCTGTGGGATAAGACCCAAATCAAAATGACAAAATGGTTTACTAGCACCTAATTATAACAGCCATGGCTGGTTGGTTTTGTGTGTGTATGTTAGTTACTCATGTATTGAAATACATTTGTCTATCCTTCACGGTTATTATTCATACTAATACTCAACTCATAACATTTTTAGCCAGTGGGGCTTCTAACTGATAGCTTTTGTTTTATTTAGTATTGAGAAGAGCCTAACACATTTTATTGAGTATTGAGAAGAGCCTAACATATTTTTTCCTTATGCCTCAGACTTAGAATCTGTCATTTCTTCCCAAAACCCTGCTTCACTGTTAGCTGTAAATTTGTATTAGAAGACCATATTGTGGATACTAGGAATGTTCATCATACTGAGATGACTGTTTCCCTGAACCTTTTCTGGTGTATAAGTCTAGTTTTTAAAAAAACACTTTATGAATTTGTATTGATCCTAATAATTCATGTTTGTTCACTTTTCATATGCTCTCATCTTTTTAGAGACATGTCTGACAGGATCTTCTTTTCCCACCCTCCAAAAGCTGAAATCAGAGAGTATACACTATTATGCTTACTCTTAGTTTTTGTGGATTCATGCCTCTCCCCCTGCCCCAAATTAGTTGATTATTTCTCAGAGCGAGGTCTGATTCTATAGCCTGGGCTGCAAGGGAAGATCCTATTTAAAACAACAGCAGCAATAACCACAACCATTATAGTGTCATATGTCTGTAGTCTTAGCAAAGAGGCTAAAGGGTAAGGCCAGCCAGTCTACATACAAATTTCAGGCCCACTAAGACAAAATCGTGCCTTAAAAAAAAAACAAAACAAAACAAAACAAAAACCTGAAAAATCAACCAAATAAAACTACTTGATTGCATGAATTTCATTTGCTCGTGGCTATGGCTACTGTAATTTTTCTATCTATCGAAACCTTAGAGAAACAATTTCCACTTGCACTTTTCCACCTTAACCTTGTTAGTGTTGTTCTAGTTATCTTTACTGCTTATGCTGAAGACGGTTTTGGCTCTCTTTTTTGAACCCAATGGCCTTAATTGAGATAGTGTTTCCATGCTGTAGAAGAGTGAACTTATCATTGTTGGCTATTTACTCTGTTAAACATATTAGCTTCTTTGTTTTCCTGCTTTCCTCTCTGGCAAAAACCCTGATATATTCTGAGGATGTCTCTCAGTGGTAGAAGACTTGCCTAGTGTATGCAAGGTCCAAAGTACAGTCTATAACTCTGCAAAGACAGCCCCTCTCCCAACATATACAACATATATGTGCTGTAGAAATTTAACATTAAGTAAGTTTCCCCCTTTCAAACAAGTATCTCATCTTGTGTTTCCTATTTTAATACATTTGTGTCATTTTAAGAACTAAGATGAGATATACTATGTTCAAATGTAATAAACAACATATATACAAATAATAGTAGATAAACATATCTATGTTCACAGTATTATACAACCATTAACCTTTTCTAGTTTCAAAACCATTTCACCACTTCATCAAGTATCTTCAGTGTTTGTGTTATTTATAAGTATGTACCAACATGCCTAGCATGGTTTTTAAAGAATGACTGCTTTCTTTTTAACTATGTATACATTTGTGTCTGTATATGGGTTTGTGCATTTGAGGCCAGAAGATGGCATCGTCTCCCCTAGAGCTGGAGTTACACCTAATATGGGTATTGGGAATCAAACTCAAGTTTTCTGCAACTGCTATATCATCTTTTTCTTTTTTCCTTTTCCTCTTTTCCTTTCTTTCTTTCTTTTTCTTTTATTTTTAGATTTATTTATTTTATGTATATGAGTACAATGTAATTGTCTTCAGATACCAGAAGAGGGCATCGGATCCTATAATAGGTGGTTGTGAGCCACCATATGGTTGCTGGGAATTGAACTCAGGACATCTGGAAGAGCAGTCAGTGCTCTTAAATAACGAACCATCTCTCAAGCTCCCTGGTATATCATCTTTTAAGCTCTGAGCCATCTATCCAACTTTTTTTTTTTTTTTTTTTTTTTTTTGGTTTTTTGAGACAGGGTTTCTCTGTGTAGTCCTGGCTGTCCTGTAACTCACTCTGTAGACCAGGCTGGCCTCGAACTCAGAAACCCACCTGCCTCTGCCTCCCAAGTGCTGGGATTACAGGCGTGCGCCACCACGCCCGGCTATCTATCCAACTTCTAAAACTGGTTTTTGAACATTTAAATCTCCCAAGCTCGCCCTACTTTTTGAAAATGTATTAAGAACAAATACATTCCAATTCTTCCAAGGGTTATCATTGCTCCATGTATGAAGTTGAAACTTAATATGGCTAACAAACGCCTTTACTTTCCAGTTTTTGCCATTTTGTCTTGTTTCATTTATGACTCTTTGTTCAGTATAGGCCCAGTTCTTCATTGTAGATATTCTATAAGTCTTTCTCTTTCCCTTTCTCCCTCCAAGGCAGGGTCTCATTATTAGTCACGGTCATTTTGCAACTTAACCCACCTCTACTTCCCATGTTCTGGAATAAAATGTGTGTGTCCCTCTGTGCTGCACCCCCTTCCCCCTTTTTAAACTTTTGAGACTAGACATCACAATATAGACTTGGCTGGCCTCAGAGTTGTGGTGCTCTTCCTGCCTTTTTTTTTAAAGCTATTAAAGATTGTTATATGCCCTTCTTTTGTACTTCTTTAACCCCTATTCCTTGTACTACTTTTAGGTTACCTATTTCACATTGTCCTTACTTATATATTTTTCTGGAACAATGAACCCATGATAGTCAAATGCTAGGTAATACAATACAGGCTGCAACTATAATGAATAGGATTTTTAACAGAAGTCAAGATTATTTAATAAATTATTTTTAAAAAGGTTTCAAAGATAGGAGGGTAGTTCTTGAGCTAGACCTCAAAGGAACCATTCCCATCAACACTAAAGTGTGTATGTGTATTCTTTTTTAGTAGCTAGCAACATAGTTGGGATTCAGTGAAAGGTATATGATTATAAACATAATAAGTTTAAAATGCAAATCATATCTTAATGGTATTTTAAAATACAGATTTTATCTGTTTGCTTTGCTTATTAGATTTATAAAATCTGTGTTCAAAATCCAAGAAAAGAAGTTCTTTGTGTTAAAATACAATTTAATTCTTTATTTTTACCATTTTGTTGTTGTTGTCTGCATGTTGTGATGTACATTAATTACTTTATTGTTAGTTGGACAAAATAATTGATCAAAACAGCTTTAGGAAAAATTGTTTATGGTTCATCAATTATTTAGTTCGTCATGCTTGGTAAGGTATGATAGCTGCAATGTGACAGCAGTAAAATGATGGGAGTGGGTATGAGTCTTGTATTCTGTTTCACAATCCTTTTAGAATAGTTCCAACCACATTCCAAATTAAACTGTTTTAGAAGCACCCTCAGACATGCACAAGAGGTGTGTCTCCCAAGTAATTTCAAATTCCAGTAGATTGACAAATGAAGATGGACCTAATAGCCCTATATGAAGTTGTAATTGTTGAACTAAAACCACCTTTGATTGCTCAAAGTTATGGAGTTAGTGCTTCCATAGTTACCAGCACACTGTTTGGCATTTTATAGTACTCTGTGTTGTATTATATTTGCTTTCATGATTAGATGGCTCATCTTGATGATGGGCAAGTACTGTATGAGAATCATGCACTCATTTAGATTTCTGGCAAGTCCTTTCTGAACTGCTCTTAAACATGTTTTGTCCTTACTCACTGCCCAGTTTGAATCAGTCAGTCCTCAGCTCTCTTGACAAAATAATAACTTTTCTGGTGATTGTTGTGTATACTTACTATCATGATTCTTATCCTGCCTTCAAAGATGAAAGTATATTAAAATTATCAAATTATATAGTATACCTATTATATATACCTATAGGTATATATAGAATACCTCTAATGTCAGTTACACTTACTTAAGGCTATTTGAAAAACTCATGCGATCTGCCCATTACAAAGGCATCCTTATTTTATTACGTCCATCTCTGTAAACTCTTAAGGTTATACTCTTCCTAACCTGTTGTTTGATGATCCTTTGTTGGCCTTTGTTTTTCTACCTTACTAGTTCCTTGTCTCGATTCTTAATTTTCTGCCCTCATCATCTATTCTTCATGGCAGAACACTGTTTAGAAGAGAAGAATCTTATGATACCATCACTATTTCTGTAGGCACCAGCTATTCTTAGAAAGCTATTCCTGTTGCATAGTTGAATGTACCTCAAGGCATCATGGCAATCAGACAGATGTTAATGTAAGTAAGAGTTGAAAACACTCGGCAATTCTGACGTAAAAGTGCTTTTGGTTGTTTTTTAAGAATTAGTCTTAAAGGCTATAGAAAACTTGCCATTTCTGATTTGATTTGACTTTTGATTTTCTTTCAACTAAAATCTCTTGTGAGAATCAGCCTTATTTGCATTTTGATTGCCTCTCATAAAACCTACCCAGAATGCTAAGAGCTTTGGTTGAATCCCAAGGTAGATGTAGGAAGACAAAACAATTCCATCTGGATAGGTTAATATACCCATGGCTTCCTTGTTGTATGGAAATGTTATAGTTATGAAGCAGCATTTTAATAGTTTTCATAGTTTATAGCTTATTTATGGTCATACTTTACCTGTTGGAGAAAAACTGTTTTAAAGTTTTTATTGAAATTTTCTTTTTCCACAGAACTCAACAAAAATCCAGTGGGAGGCTTTTCAGCAGGTTTAATAGACGACAATGATCTCTATCGTTGGGAAGCCCTTATTATTGGTCCTCCAGATACACTTTAGTAAGTATACTGGAACTGACTGACATCTTCACTCCTTCAACTAAAATTAAAACTTAATTTTGAAAATTGAAAAAAATTCTAAAGTAGCAAGCAAAATGGTTATATCGAGTATCATTTCAATGTGATCATGTGTAGAGCCTTTGGGTTATGCTTGAAGCTCTAATGTCTAAAACATGTTTTTAAAAAGATAGCTTCAGAAATTTAAGCTATGTTGCTGCTGGAATAAATATGCTATGAAAAGCTTTTTCTAGTGAGGTTATATGTAACCCCCCCCACACACACACACAGGGTTTTTCTGTGTAGCCCTGGCTGTCCTGGAACTTTCTCTGTAGACCAGATTAACCTCAGAATCAGAGATCTGCGTGGTTCTGCCCCCTGAATCCTGGGATTTAAGATGTGTGCTATGTGCTACTATTGCCTGACTGTAAATAATTTACACACACACACACACACACACACACACACACCCCTTCTATAATTTAGGATATTAATTTTTGTAAGCTTGGAGGAGAAGAGAAAATTTCATCTCTAATTATATATTTATGTGTGCTTCTGTGAGATTATGTTCATGTGAATGAAGGTGCACTAGGAGGCCATAGCTGTTGGATCCCCTGGAGCTGGAGTAACACCTGATTGTAAACTGTTTGATATGAGTATTAAGATCAAATTCAAATCCTTTAGAGGCTCTTAACCTCTGAGCCATTGCTCCAGCCAAAAGAGAAAAAAGTCCTATGCAATTTAGAGAAATTTCTCAGTAGTTAAGAGTACTGAGGTCCTAGGTTCAATTCCCTATGGAAATGATTTTCCTTCTCATGTTTACCATGCCTTGACCCCAAAGGAAAGGAAAACACCATAATTAAGGATGACAGTTTTACTATTTTTTTAACACTACTTTTTAAAAATAATTTATTTTTCTTTTATGTTCATTAGTGTTTTGACTTCATGTAGGTCTATGTGAGGGTGTTTGATCTCCTGCAACTGGAATTATAGACAAGTGTGAGCTGCCATGTGGGTTCTGGGACTTGAACCCAGGTCCCCTGGAAGAGCAGCCAGTGCTCTTAACTGCTTAGCTACCTCTCCAGCCCCAGTTTTACTGTTCTTAATGCCTTATTTATTAAAGAATAAGATTGCAATTTTTTTCTTTTTAAAAACAGCTCCTTTTTATGTAATTAAATCAATTAATATCTATGTGTATGGTGTTTTGCATGCAGATATATTCACTGTGTTTGTCTGGTATCTGAGGAGGTGGATGGCATGGGAACCTCTAGAACTGTACTTATAGATGGCTGTGACCTGTCCACCAATAGGTGCTGGGAATTGAACCTAGGGCCTCTGGAAGAACAGCCAGTACTCTTAACTAATGAGACATCTCTCTGGCCCTGAGATTTTTACATAGAATGTATTCTGTATATCTGTGTTTTACGACTTGAGGGAACTTTCAAGGTCTATTTTAATAATTTTATAACCTGGTCTTCACAGAGTATAGTTTATAAGACTATATTTTGTTAGTTTAGTGTTAGGACATAAAATAACTTATTAACTGACTACCAGTTGTTGAAAATGAGGCGAATGAGCTAGAGAATGATAACAGATCTTTACATCTGCAATTCTTTGGGACTGCACTTCCTTCTTGTAAGTCCTTCCCCCTAGCCCTCAAGTAGCTGTTTGAATATATATATGTATGTATATATATATATATATATATATATATATATATATATATATATATATATATATTCAAAAAGTGGATATATATAAAAAGAAGGGCTGGTGAAGATGACTCAATAAATGTTTGCTATAGAAATGTGATGACAATTCCCAGAACCCATGTAAAAAAGTGTAATGTAGTAGCCTGTGTTTGTGATCCCAACACTCCTGTTGCAAGATGAGAGATAGAAATAGGAGAATTAACCCAGTTATCTTGGAGTAGACATTTGGCAGTAATGAAAGAAGCTCCCTCAAAAATACGGTGGAAAAAGAGAGGAAAAAGTTAAAGCAATGTGGGAGTTCATGTTTTACACAGTGGGCAAAGGGTGGTTCATGCTTTGTTATAGTTTTTAGCAGTCATTGTTGCTCATATGTTTCTGTTTTGTTTTTGTTTTTGTTTTTGGATTTGGTTTTTTGAAACAGGTTTTTCTGTGTAGCCCTAGCTGTCCTGGAAATCACTCTGTAGACCAGGCTGGCCTTGAACTCAGAAATCCGCCTACCTCTGCCTCCCAAGTGCTGGGATTAAAAGCTTGCGCCACCACCGCCCGGCTTCATATGTTTCTTTGAAAACAACATATGTTTCTTTGAAAATTGATATATTTGCATCCATCAGTTTTGCCAGTTGATTTAGGTGAATCTGGTCATGGCATGGCATTAGGATTCTTTCATAGCTGCCAGTAGCCACCGCAAACCAGTTTAGAGAAAACTCCCTCACAATCACATTGTTATTTGAGGTAAATTTTATAAATTTTGCAAATCATACTATGTAAGTAACCTGGTCTATGATCCTAACACAGTTCTGGTCTGTTCTTCATGTTTATTCTTCTGTGTTTAAAATAGTGTTTGGTTTTTTTCCCTCCAGGCACAGTACCTCTAGGGGATACAGAGGAACATTCTGATGATAGGATTCCTTTACCCTTAGTGTAGCTATAAAATAATGAGAATTATTCTCCTAAACCAAGTTCTTATGGAACATTGTTTAGGAATCCAGGCTTAAAGCTTCAACTCTTAAGGGCTCACTGAATTTTTTATCCTTACATGCATTTGTGTCAAGTATTATTAGTTGATCAACAAACACACACACTTCTGGGTTTTTAAAAGATAGCTACTCGAGCATGTGGTGCAAACTTTTAATCCCAGCACCAGGCAGCAGGACTCATAGTGATACCCTGTCTCATATAAAGTCCATATGGTAAGACCATTTTAGTTAACAGCTCATTCTTTTTATTAACACCCCATTTTACTGCCCCCTCCCCGCGCGCGTGTGTGAGGCCAGGTTGGCCTCAAACTCAGAAATTTGCTGGCTTTTGTCTCTTGAGTGCAGGAATTAGAGGCATGTATAACTACTGCCTAGCTTATTTTTATTATCTATAATTATGTGCTCATGTTGTAGAAATTTTAAATCCCAATCCCGAGTTTCTACCCTCCTTTGATCATTCAGTTCCTGGATAAAAGACACACTCAAACTTTGTATTTGTAATAAGCCTTAATCAGCATTAAGAGCTGGGGAGATATCTATCCTCTATAGTATTATTTCTGTTTCCCAGCCAATAGTCCTATTATATAATTTGCCATGTTTCTTCTGGGTTGCACTTAACTCTAACTGGCCATACAACATGGCCATTACTTCAAGATTAATCTAACTGGTGGCAGCTTCTCCTCCATTCACTTCCTTCTTTCCCTTTCTCAAGGTTTTCCTCTGACCTCCAGCCCTGGAATCCCAATCCCTGCCTATGTCTGCAGGCTGTGAGCATCTTTATTTACCAATCAGAAATAACTTGGGGCCAAGGTCACATAGCACCAATTGACTCTACTTTAGGACTCTCTGATCTTTGGAGCAATGCTAATACTGGTCTTGAGGAACCAGTATTAGCACTAGAATACAAGCAATATCAAGCCAACCCAGTACATATACAGGTCTCTGTGTAGGTATGTGTATGTGAGTGGAGTTGCTTCTCAGAGGTTGAACTTGTAAGATCTCGTTGGAACTGTGCTTGTAGTGGTTGTGAGCCACCTGACTCCTCAAACAGATCAATGCTGTTAACTGCTGAACCATCTGCCATCTATTCAACTCTGGTTGTGGGTTATAAAATGTATTTCTCACTGTATGTTTCTAAAAGTGTTGGCTGTTGGTTTGTAATGTGAATAGCAGACATGTTTTTGGCAACTTTGAATGTACTAATGAGACACTGGCCACTTCATCCAGTGCTTTTCTGAAATCTGTAACTTTTGTTTAGGGAAGAAGAGAACGTGTGCCTGGGACAGGTCCTGAGAAAATAGCTAGAAAGGTGTCAGGACAAAGGACAGGGAAAGACTTTATAAATGGAAGCTTTTTAAAATGTTACTTGTTGGGGGAGATAGGTACTAGGACAATTTTATTAGAGTTTGAAAGAAAAACCCGAGATCTGGCAAACTAAATCTTAATAGCTTCTTAGTGGAGGACAATGGAGGAGAGAAGGAGAAGACCCTGCCATTTAAACTGTCCACATAAGAGGTTAGTTTACATGGCTGTGGTGGAGGGTGGGAGGGAGCTTAGAAAAAGAGTAAGGAAGCACAAAATGTTGGGGAAAGGGCCAAGTGGTAAGGCAGTGGCTCTCAACCTGTGAGGCACAACCCCTTGTGGTGGTTGATATGACCTTTCATAGAGGTCATATCAGATACCATCCTGCATATCATATTTACATTTATGATTCATAACAAAAGCAAAATTACAGTCATGAAGTAGCAGCAAAAAATTATTTTATTGTTGGAGGTTGCCACAACATGAGGATTGCAACATTAGGAAGGTTAAGAACTACTGTGTTAGGGAAGTGTGCTTACAAAAGAAAGATAAAAGGCTGGAGAGATGGCTCAGCAGTTAAGAGCACTGACTGCTCTTCCAGAGGTCCTGAGTTCAATTCCCAGCAACTACATGGTGGTTCACAACCATCGTTAATGGGATTTGATGCTCTTTTCTTGTGTGTCTGAAGATAGCTGCAATGTACTCATATATAAAATAAATAAACCTTAAAGGAAGGGGTGGATGGGGGAACAGGGGGAGGGAAGAGGGCTTATGGGACTTTCGGGGAGTGGGGAGCCAGAAAAGGGGAAATCATTTGGAATGGAAGTAAAAAATATATCGAATAAAAAAAAAGCTAAAGAAGACAAGGAAAAGCAGACAGACTTAAATGACATTTACAAGGCTGTTAATTCTAAGTACTTTATAGTATGTTCTTAAAAAGCACTTATTGACTTAAGTGCAAGAAAGTGATCTTGTAGTTATTTCAATAATGTGAAGAGGATAGACTGATTGAAAATAAGTTGGCATGGATTTGAGTGGTATTTAAATCTCAGTGATAGTGGTCTGAGGTGTTAACTCAGAGAAAGTGTTATGCCAAAATTCTGTAAAAATATGGTATGCTGTTTTGTGATAGTATAACTAACCTTCACTTAATTACTAAAGGACACTCCACACTATTTACAGTCTGTGTAATCAGTGCCTAGTACATTTAAGTGTTACTTTAAGACTGATAGTTGCCATGGCTGTTACAGAGAGAAACATCTTGAAAAACAAAACAAAAAGATTGATAGTTACTGAGTATTTATGTAGTGTGATGGCTTATATGCTTGTTCCAAGCAGTGGCACTATTAGGAGGTGTGGCCTTGTTGGAATAGGTGTGTCACTGTGGGTGTGAGCTTAAGACCCTCACCCTAGCTGCCTCGAAGTCAGCCCTACTAGCTGCCTTCAGATGAAGATATGTAACTCTCAGCTTCTCCTGTACCAGTGAGTATCTGGATTCCTGCTTTGATGACAATGGACTAACCTCTAAACTGTAAGCCAACCCCAATGAAATATTGCCTTTTATAAGACTTGCCTTGGTCGTGGTATCTGTTCACAGTAGTAAAGCTCTAAGACATGTAGTTATTTTACCCATCTTCACCTAGCATAATTTTTTTTAAATCTGTATCCAATATTGAATTTTTCTAGTGCTGCCAAGAATAGATTTTCTTAGCCAGGTTTGCTGGTGCATGGCTTTAATCCCAGCATTTGGGAGGCAGAGACAAGCTGATCTTTGAATTTGAGGCCAGCCTAGTCTATAGAGAGAATTCTAGGACAGTCAGTGCTACAGAGAGAAACCCTATCTTGACCCAAACCGCTTCCTCCAAGTAACTTTTCTTATGTGTATCACGTTTGGAAAGAAAGGACCAAGCTCTTTAGGCAAGTGCTGGACCACTGACAGATTCTGAACCCCAAAATAGAGTTTTTTGTTTTTGTTTTTGTTTTTGTTTTTAATTGAAAAGGGGGTCTTGATATGTAGTTTGGGTTACTTTAAATTCAGTAGGCCTTCTGCCTCATACTTTCCAATGCTAGATTATAGGCATGTGCCATACCCAGTTAAGACTTTTGTGATTTAATTTACAAAAATAACAAAAGGAGGTTTTGTGCCAGAAATATGACCTTGGTTTTCAAATGTTCAGGAGTTGGTTATATAATTCCTTAACATCATGTTAATTGTTCCAATACTTTCTACCAATACTTTCTTCATGGAGAAATATTTTTACTTCACTGCTACTTCAATGTCTTTTTTCTTCCCCATAGTCAAATCTTTTTATGTGTGAACAATAATAAATACAGTCTGTCTGTCTACTTTGTGATTTTTACCTATGAGTTTTTTAGTTCCTCTGTCCTAACTTGACACTGAAAGTTTGTATACTCACAAATTGGCTGCCACTAAGCCAGGTGGGTTTTTTTAATTTTTTAATTTATTAATTATTTTATTTATTTATTTATTTATTTATTTATGTAAGGTGGTTTTTTTGGGGAGTGGGTAAAGTGAGGTAGGAGAGGCACAGGTAGATGATCCTTAGGTAAAGTAGATGATAAGTGAATCCATTTAAAAAAAAAAACATTTGAGAACTAGCGTAATTATTAGAAAAACATCTGCCTTAAAATTTTTTAGGGCAACACTATTAAGTAAATTTGACAATTAATTATTTAATTACACAATTTAGAGGGGCAGTAGCTACTTTTTAGCATGAGAATTCCACTCAGATATTGTGAAGCTTTTGAATGAATTAAATCAACCAAAATGAAGTGACCTGGGAGAAATGAGGTGCAGATATTTTGTAGAGACTTTTCTAATACCCCTTTACATATATTCTTGGCTCTTTTATGGATTTCTAGCTTTCTCAAATTCTGTCTGTCTACTTATTTTCTACTCTAATTTTAAAATGCTTATTTTTAAGACTAATTACTTTCTTTTTAATCCTTGATATCTGTGCTACATTTTATGTTCATCCCTCCATGGGAAAAAAACAGCTTTTAAAAAAACTAAAAAGATTGTGTTCATGTGTCTGAATGAGTAATATAAACATCACATGGGTGCAGGTGCCCCTGGAGGCCTGAAGAAGGCACTGGATCCCTGAAATTGGAGGACCAGGCAGCTGTGAGCTGCCACATGCAGATGCTGAGAACTGAGCCTTTGCAAGAGTAGTAAGTGCTCTGTGTCATTCCTCCAGCCTTACATCGTTCCTTTTTCATGGTTATGCTTTATACTAGCTTTATTTTATTTTTTTCACTTCTAGCTAATTTCTGATGACTTATTATTTGGAGGCCGGGTCTCATGTATCCAAGACTAGCCTTCAGTACCTTGCTATATATTAGAGGACCTCTGTTCCTAGTTGTCTTTCTGCTAGTCTCCTCCCATTGCCTCAGAAACTAGTTTTATTCCTTTTTTAGAGACCTTTATTTGTATTATGTACCACCCTCTTTTAATCCCCCACCCTTAAAATCAAGAGAAAAGATCTTTCTCAGGCTGATATGGTCTTTATTATTTGACTAGGCTGGCCTTGAACTTATGAGAATCACCTTGAGTTGCCAAGCATGCACAACCACACAGACTCTCCATATATAAATGTTAATTTTTTCACCAAATTATCCCCTTCATTGTGCGCTTTACCATTTTTCCATTTAATCTTTTATGAACTTTTTCTTACTGTTTTCATCAAGTGTGATTTTCTTTTCAGACTCTGAGCCCTCAGCTTACCTCCTTACTATTTGGAAATATTTGATATTAATAGCACTCCCTAGCTCCCCACGTCCCCTTTAATGTTTACCCTGTGCATGCAGTGCCTATGGAGTCCAGAAGAGGGCGGCTGATAGCCTTGGAATTAGAGTTACAGATGCTTGTCTCTGTGTGTGTTGGGAATTAAACCCTGGTTTTCTGGAATATCAGCTAGTTCCCTCAACTGCTAAATAATCTCAAACATTTTTTAAGCAGAAAAAAGTAATAAAATCCAGTATTTATAATTAAAATTTCAATCTGTACTGAAATGTGTAAAGCACATTAAAAGGATCCCATGTCTTATATCCTACAGTTGATAACTGTTACATGTAACGTGTTGTTCTTATTGTTATTATTGCTGTCATCATCATCATCATCATCATCATC
Source organism: Apodemus sylvaticus (assembly GCF_947179515.1). NCBI lineage: Eukaryota > Metazoa > Chordata > Mammalia > Rodentia > Muridae > Apodemus > Apodemus sylvaticus. The sequence goes on from NW_026263458.1 coordinate 176,141, forward strand.
ACCATTTGATTTTGTTTTTGAGACAGGGTTTCACTATGTATCTTTGGCTGTCCTGGAACTCACTCTGGAAACCAGGCTGGCTTCCAACTCAGAGCCTGGCTTTTTTCTTTTGAGATAGGATCTCTGCCATTTTTTCTTTCCTATATTCTTTTTAAAGATTAATTTATGTTTATGAATGCACTGTAGCTATTTTCACATATATCAGAGGACATCAGATCCCATTACAGATGGTTGTGAACCACCATGTGGAATTGAACTCAGGACCTCTGGAAGAGCAATCAATGAGTGCTCGAACTGCTGAACCATCTCTCCAGCCCCTCACTTTTTTTTTAGTATACATATATAGCAATATCTCTATTCATAATCCCGCACTACAATCCTCCAAGCTCATAACCACAGTGACTAGAGACTTCTCCCAAACTTGAAGGATGAAGAACAGCATTCTGTTGAGTGTTAACATTACACATGGGCTAAACAGACCAGCAAATAGTCAGCAGGATTGGAACCTGTGCTTGGAGAAGGGATTTCTAGTCTATTGCCTTAACCACTTGGCTGTGACCACAGCTGTGTTTCTATTTTTATGTCAGTGTACAAACATCTGTCCCCATCTTTTAAAAATTACTTATTAGTGTGAGCGTGCATAATGTGTATGTGGGTATGTGCTCCACAGCATAGATAAAGAGGCCAGGTGACAAATTTGTAGAGTTTGTTCTTTCCATCCATCTTTAAGTAGGTTTTGGTGACAGAGCTCAGGTGTCAGGCTTGTGTATCAAGTGCCTTTATTTCCTGAACCATCTTATCAGTCTAATACACACCTTTTAGAGATTGGGTCTTGCTGTGTAGCCCAGGATGACCTTGAGCTAGATATCAGGTGCTAGAATTCCATGTGAATATCACCATTTAGTCATTTTTGCTTCCTAAGGCTGGCTTGATTTCTTCTAGCTGTATGGACAGTTACTTGTGAGTTGCCATTTGGGTGCTGGGAATCAAACCTATATCCTCTGCAAGAATAAGTACTCTTAACAATTGAATAATTTCTGTAGTCTCCAGTTAGCATTCACATAATTCATCTGCTCAGGGATTGCTATTCACAGTGGACTGGGTCCTCCCATGTCAGTCATCAGTCATGACAATCTTTCACAGACATTATCATAGGCAAATATGACCCAGAAAATTCTTTAATGGAAGTGTTCTCCTTTCAGGTGGTTCTAGGGTCAAGTAGATAATAAAAACTAACCAAGACACAAGCCATTTTCAGAGTGTTACTGGGTAGTACATTAGATAGTACAGACAGAGTATCAATATTGCAGCATTTCCATTCTGGAAAGTTAGTAGTATAAAACCTCTCTGGGAGACGTTTTTATTTATTACTGTCCTTCTAATGAAGTTTTAATATATGATGAAATGAACAAGCGAGATAAATAGAAGTATGGCAATCTGATATCAGAAAGGGAAATCACAAAATATATGCCTAAACTTTAAGATGAGAAAGAGGTCTGGGTATGACCAGAGCATAGAAGAAAGATTATTTGAAACCAATATAGAAAATTCAGCAAATTGAATCATGTAGACAAGATTAAACTTCCTGAATTTCATTTGAAGACATATACTGAAAAGACTTTTACCATATCACCAATAATCTGATCTGGACACCTCTGTTTCCAAGTGTTCCTTTTAGTTTTACTAATTATCTGAGAGTTTAGGAAAGCAGAACTTATAGTAGTTTATTAAATTGTGTATTTGTATTTAGGAAACTAGTATTTTTGTCTACCTTTTTTGTTGGCTTATCATCTGTACCCTTTTATTTGTCTGATTGAGTACTTATAAAGAATAACATAAATTCATGAACCTGGTTTTTCTTTTATTTTTTCAGTGAAGGTGGTGTTTTTAAGGCTTATCTCATTTTCCCAAAAGATTATCCCCTCCGGCCTCCTAAAATGAAATTCATTACAGATATTTGGCCCCCAAATGGTAAGTTTTCTAATTTTATTTTCACATTTGCAAGTTTAATGATCTGTCACTAAAGATTTCACAACTATCTCAGTAAAAGTGCTAAGTGATTTTATGGTTTTTTTGTGCATATGGTCTTGTAATTGACTCTAAATACAAAGGTTCTTAGGTTCTTTCCTTCCTTCCTTCCTTCCTTCCTTCCTTCCTTCCTTCCTTCCTTCCTTCCCTTCCCTTCCCTTCCCTTCCCTTCCCTTCCCTTCCCTTCCTTCCTTCCTTCCTTCCTTCCTTCCTTTCCTTCCTTCCCTTTTCTTTCTTTTTCCTTAGTTTTCTGCTTTGTTTGGAGATGAGGAGTAGCAGGCTTGAGTTCCAGATCAACATGGACCTCACTATGTAGCTAAAGTTTGCCTTGAACTTTTGGTAATCTTTGTGTCTTAAGTTGCCAATTGGTCGGCTTACAGGCAAGAGCCGCTACCACACTCTGGGAATGTTTACCTAGCATGCACAAAATCTTAGATTTGCACTTCAAAATTGCATAAAATGTATGTGGTGATGATGCAAACATGTACTCTTCTAGCTATATAACAAAGAAAGTTGTAAAGGTGTATCCCAAAATCTTATAGATTGCAGAATTATTTATGTTAGCTAAAAAGTTATGGCTAAAAGTTAGCCATAATACTAGTGCCTATCAGTTGATGAAAGTAAAAGCAAACTACTGCATATACATATAATGAAACGTGATTTGATTTATAAAAGTGTTTGGTATGATTTGGTAACAAAAAAGTGAAACCAGATGCCTTTGGTATCTGTCAGTGTCTGCCTTCACATGCACGGCCATACACAGGCATATGTTCATACATGGAAAATAAATATTTTTTTCAAATTAACAAACAGATGGAAGCAATCATTTAATAATTCCACTTATGAAATTTCAAGAATATGCAACTCTGAAGAGTATATTCATGGTTGTTTAGGACTGCTGGACAGCTTGAAGGGGAGAAGGGTCAATATAGATTATAAAAGAATTTGTGGGGGTGGTAATGACGACAAAAGTTCCTAAAAATGTGTGTGCTTTGGTTGTATAACTGAGAAGTGTACTATATAGAAACAATTGGATTGTATGCTTCAACTAGATGAATAATGTGTTGGGTGTTAAAGTTATTATGGAGATAGCTGGTAAAATTGTTCAGTGAGTTAAAGTTCTTGCCATGGAAGCCTAGTAATCTGAGTTTGATCCCTGGAATCCATATAGAGGTAGAGATCGCATTCCACTAAGTTATGCTCTGGCCTCTGCACATGGTCTGTGGCCTATGTGTTCATAGATACACACAATAATAATAATAAAATAATTTCCAAAAACACTACATAGCAAATAGTAATTTGTGTAGCTTAGATGTATGTCAGTTTAGACCTCTCTCTCTCTTCTGTTGTTGGTTTTTACTTGTTTGTCATTTTGGTTTAGTTTTTTGTTTGTTTGTTTGGTTGGTTGGTTGGTTCTTTTATTTTTGAGACAGGTTGTCACTGTAACATTGGCTGGCCTGAAATTATGTATGTAGATCAGGCTGGCATTAAACTCAGAAATTATCCTGCTTTTGCCTGTCATGTGCTGGAATTAAAGATTTGTACTGTCATGCCTAGCTTTCTTTTTTTTTTTTTTTTTTTTTTTTTAAGAAACAAAAGTCCCTTTAATGAAAACCTTACAAAATTATCCCAAATTGCACGTGATTTTTTTTCAATTCTTTTTTTTATTATTATTTATTTACATTTCAAATGATTTCCCCTTTTCTAGCCCCCCCAACTCCCCGAAAGTCCCGTAAGCCCCCTTCTCTTCCCCTGTCCTCCCTCCCACCCCTTCCCAGTTCCCCGTTCTGGTTTTGCCAAATACTGTTTCACTGAGTCTTTCCAGAACCAGGGACCACTCCTGCTTTCTTCTTGTATCTCATTTGATGTGTGGATTATGTTTTGGGTATTCAGTTTTCTAGGTTAATAACCACTTATTAGTGAGTGCATACCATGATTCACCTTTTGAGTCTGGGTTACCTCACTTAGTATGATGTTCTCTAGCTCCATCCATTTGCCTAAGAATTTCATGAATTCATTGTTTCTAATGGCTGAATAGTACTCCATTGTGTAGATATACCACATTTTTTGCATCCACTCTTCTGTTGAGGGATACCTGGGTTCTTTCCAGCATCTGGCAATTATAAATAGGGCTGCTATGAACATAGTAGAGCATGTATCCTTATTACATGGTGGGGAATCCTCTGGGTATATGCCCAGGAGTGGTATAGCAGGATCTTCTGGAAGTGAGGTGCCCAGTTTTCGGAGGAACCGCCAGACTGATTTCCAGAGTGGTTGTACCAATTTGCAACCCCAACAGCTGTGGAAGAGTGTTCCTCTTTCTCCGCACCCTCTCCAACACCTGCTGTCTCCTGAATTTTTAATCTTAGCCATTCTGACTGGACAGGGTTTTCAAGTGGATTTAGTATTAGAAATAAATCCATTTGTAAAGAGCAATGAGATGAAAGGGAAAAAATAACAGACAAAACATTGTATGGGGAATTAAGAGCATTTTGGCAAAATAAATGTAAATATTAAGTGTATAGCTAGCTATAGAGTTAATAATTAACATCTCACAGAGAACATAGTTGTCATTCAACATACTTTTGGAAACGTTGCTTAAATCAGAGATCACTAGAATTTAAACAGTGTCAGTATAGAAGAACTTTTGTCTTGAATAAGACAGCCATAATGGCATCAGTGTTTATTTCTGATGACTATATAAATGACATATTTATTTTAAAAGTGTGATTCGGCATGATTCTAATTTTGGTCATTCAACTTGGAATGCATTCTACCAACATTTAATGATGAATCTTGAAGACATGATAATTGAAATATGACAAATTTAAAAGAACAAAACTGATTGTGTGATTCTGCTTCAGTGAAATATTTAATTAAAATAGAACGGGGCATTTTAGACACTGAAGATTTAGGGAAAGTAAAGAATTTGTATAGGCAATTTGATTTGAGGAAGATGTATAGTGGTTGTAATTGTGTATCATTGTGATTTTTAATTCTTAACTGAGAAATGGAAAAAATTGTAATTTTATTTGCTATATATAGTACAATAAAAATAAATTTCATGTCAACAGATATTAATTTGTTAATTAATGAGATAGATATTCTCATTTTTGAAGTGATGTGTAAAATTAAAATATTTTAAGATTCTATAGCTTTAAATCTAAAATGATTCAAATTTAAATGACTAGTAATTGTTTTTGTTTCTTGAGACAGGGTTTCTCTGTGTAGTCCTGGCTGTTCTGGAGCTCACTCTGTAAACTAGACTGGCCTCTAACTCTTAGAGATCTTCCTGCCTCTGCCTTCTGAGTACTGGGACAAAAAACATTCACCATTACTGTTCTACCAAATGATTGCTTTTTAAAAGTCATTTTCTTTTAAAATTGTTATTATTATTATTATTGTGGTGTTTGCTTATGTATGTATGTATGTATGTGTGTATGTATGTATGTATCCACCCATCCTATCTATCTATCTATCTATCTATCTATCTATCTATCTATCTATCTATCTACATACCTACCTATCTTCCTATCTATCTATCTATCTATCTATCTATCTATCTATCTATCTATCTATCTATCTATCTATCTTATCTATCTATCTAT